>NC_056703.1:25766513-25865073 GCF_018831695.1 Puntigrus tetrazona | reverse complement strand
ACTGCTTCTGCCTGCATTGGCCGATCGAACCCGGCCTCCCACGTGGCTGGCGAGAATGTGCCATTGTGCTTGAGTCAAACACCTGGACGCGCTAAATTGAAGGGCAGGTGTGGGGATTGCAGGAGGTGAGAATGGTTTCTTTTCATACCTGCAGTAAAACTCGTTCAGGTCGTCTGCCAGTTGTTGATTTGCCACAATGCTAGGGGATGGTGTCTTGTAATTGGTCATGTCTTTCAGACCTTTCCACGCAGAGGCTGTGCCACTAGAAGAGAACTGAGTGCGAAGCTTTTCAGAATAATTCCTCTTTGTTTACTGAGTTTAGCAGTGAACCATTGTTTGTCGTTGTTATAAGTTAAATAAGTCCTGGTAGGAACGCATATGTCCTCACAGAAACTGATATATGAGGTTACCGTTTCTGTGGCAGCAGCTTCAAAGACAGTATCTTTGCTGACTGAGCTGCTGACCGGTCACACGCTCTCTTCGCTAAATTGAAGGGCAGGTGTGGGGGGATTGCAGGAGGTGAGAATGGTTTCTTTTCATACCTGCAGTAAAACTCGTTCAGGTCGTCTGCCAGTTGTTGATTTGCCACAATGCTGTGGGATGGTGTCTTGTAATTGGTCATGTCTTTCAGACTTTTCCACGCAGAGGCTGTGCCAGTAGAAGAAAACTGAGTGTGAAGCTTTTCAGAATAATTCCTCTTTGTTTACTGAGTTTAGCAGTGAACCATTGTTTGTCGTTGTTATAAGTTAAATAAGTCCTGGTAGGAACGCATATGTCCTCACAGAAACTGATATATGAGGTTACCGCTTTCTGTGGCAGCAGCTTCAAAGACAGTCCAAACGGTGAGAGAGAAACAGGTTTGTAAATCCCACTCTGCTTCGTTGGTCTGTCTTTGTTTACAGTCTTAGGCAAGACTGTAGCTGATTTCAGCTTTTGCCTGAAGGTCGGTATGAGATAGACCAAACAGTGATCAGAAACTCCCAAGGCGGCTCTTTAAACAGGCAAAACATTAAGTTTTGTTCAAACGTTAACAGTAATAGAGGGAGCACTAAGCACTCATTTTGAAATCAAAAACAAAACAAGTCTTGCCTTCGAAGAGGGCAATATGGACAGATGCCAAAGTTGATTAACTGAAAGATAAACTGAAAAGGTTTCACTGGCTTTTGATGAACAGAAAGGATCTGATGAGTCACATGACAAGCTTTAGCGTTAAGAAGAGTTTTAAAGACTCACAATTCTGAAATAAAGGAAAGGAAACCCTTTTGTTCCCTGCATTGCCCGGGAATCGGACACGGGTGCTAAATTAAAACAACAGAATGACATTTTATGAGCAGCACTTAATTTCCAGTTCAATTTTAAGAGCAGGTAAATCAGGTTGCGTTTTCGTCAGCCACTGCTTCTGCCTGCATTGGCCGGGAATCGAACCCGGTCTCCCACGTGGCAGGCGAGAATTCTACCACTGAACCACCAATGCCCGCCTCTTGGCTGGGGTGTGCCATTGTGCTTGAGTCAAACACCTGGACGTCTGCTGACTGAGCTGCTGACCGGTCAACGCTCTTCTTCGCTAAATTGAAGGGCAGGTGTGGGGATTACAGGAGGTGAGAATGGTTTCTTTTCATACCTGCAGTAAAACTCGTTCAGGTCGTCTGCCAGTTGTTGATTTGCCACAATGCTGGGGGATGTTGTCTTGTAATTGGTCATGTCTTTCAGACCTTTCCACGCAGAGGCTGTGCCACTAGAAGAGAACTGAGTGCGAAGCTTTTCAGAATAATTCCTCTTTGTTTACTGAGTTTAGCAGTGAACCATTGTTTGTCGTTGTTATAAGTTAAATAAGTCCTGGTAGGAACGCATATGTCCTCACAGAAACTGATATATGAGGTTACCGTTTCTGTGGCAGCAGCTTCAAAGACAGTATCTTTGCTGACTGAGCTGCTGACCGGTCACACGTTCTCTTCGCTAAATTGAAGGGCAGGTGTGGGGGATTGCAGGAGGTGAGAATGGTTTCTTTTCATACCTGCAGTAAAACTCGTTCAGGTCGTCTGCCAGTTGTTGATTTGCCACAATGCTGGGGGATGGTGTCTTGTAATTGGTCATGTCTTTCAGACTTTTCCACGCAGAGGCTGTGCCACTAGAAGAAAACTGAGTGCGAAGCTTTTCAGAATAATTCCTCTTTGTTTACTGAGTTTAGCAGTGAACCATTGTTTGTCGTTGTTATAAGTTAAATAAGTCCTGGTAGGAACGCATATGTCCTCACAGAAACTGATATATGAGGTTACCGTTTCTGTGGCAGCAGCTTCAAAAGACAGTCCAAACGGTGAGAGAGAAACAGGTTTGTAAATCCCACTCTGCTTCGTTGGTCTGTCTTTGTTTACAGTCTTAGGCAAGACTGTAGCTGATTTCAGCTTTTGCCTGAAGGTCGGTATGAGATAGACCAAACAGTGATCAGAAACTCCCAAGGCGGTCTTTAAACAGGCAAAACATTAAGTTTTGTTCAAACGTTAACAGTAATAGAGGGAGCACTAAGCACTCATTTTGAAATCAAAAACAAAACAAGTCTTGCCTTCGAAGAGGGCAATATGGACAGATGCCAAAGTTGATTAACTGAAAGATAAACTGAAAAGGTTTCACTGGCTTTTGATGAACAGAAAGGATCTGATGAGTCACATGACAAGCTTTAGCGTTAAGAAGAGTTTTAAAGACTCACAATTCTGAAATAAAGGAAAGGAAACCCTTTGTTCCCTGCATTGCCCGGGAATCGGACACGGTGCTAAATTAAAACAACAGAACATTTTATGTTTTTATGAGCAGCACTTAATTTCCAGTTCAATTTTAAGAGCAGGTAAATCAGGTTGCGTTTTCGTCAGCCACTGCTTCTGCCTGCATTGGCCGGAATCGAACCCGGTCTCCCACGTGGCAGGCGAGAATTCTACCACTGAACCACCAATGCCCGCCTCTTGGCTGGGGTGTGCCATTGTGCTTGAGTCAAACACCTGGACGTCTGCTGACTGAGCTGCTGACCGGTCACACGCTCTCTTCGCTAAATTGAAGGGCAGGTGTGGGGGATTACAGGAGGTGAGAATGGTTTCTTTTCATACCTGCAGTAAAACTCGTTCAGGTCGTCTGCCAGTTGTTGATTTGCCACAATGCTAGGGGATGGTGTCTTGTAATTGGTCATGTCTTTCAGACCTTTCCACGCAGAGGCTGTGCCACTAGAAGAGAACTGAGTGCGAAGCTTTTCAGAATAATTCCTCTTTGTTTACTGAGTTTAGCAGTGAACCATTGTTTGTCGTTGTTATAAGTTAAATAAGTCCTGGTAGGAACGCATATGTCCTCACAGAAACTGATATATGAGGTTACCGTTTCTGTGGCAGCAGCTTCAAAGACAGTATCTTTGCTGACTGAGCTACTGACTGGTCACACGCTTCGCTAAATTGAAGGGCAGGTGTGGGGGATTACAGGAGGTGAGAATGGTTTCTTTTCATACCTGCAGTAAAACTCGTTCAGGTCGTCTGCCAGTTGTTGATTTGCCACAATGCTAGGGGATGGTGTCTTGTAATTGGTCATGTCTTTCAGACCTTTCCACGCAGAGGCTGTGCCACTAGAAGAGAACTGAGTGCGAAGCTTTTCAGAATAATTCCTCTTTGTTTACTGAGTTTAGCAGTGAACCATTGTTTGTCGTTGTTATAAGTTAAATAAGTCCTGGTAGGAACGCATATGTCCTCACAGAAACTGATATATGAGGTTACCGTTTCTGTGGCAGCAGCTTCAAAGACAGTATCTTTGCTGACTGAGCTGCTGACCGGTCACACGTTCTCTTTGCTAAATTGAAGGGCAGGTGTGGGGGATTGCAGGAGGTGAGAATGGTTTCTTTTCATACCTGCAGTAAAACTCGTTCAGGTCGTCTGCCAGTTGTTGATTTGCCACAATGCTGGGGGATGGTGTCTTGTAATTGGTCATGTCTTTCAGACTTTTCCACGCAGAGGCTGTGCCAGTAGAAGAAAACTGAGTGTGAAGCTTTTCAGAATAATTCCTCTTTGTTTACTGAGTTTAGCAGTGAACCATTGTTTGTCGTTGTTATAAGTTAAATAAGTCCTGGTAGGAACGCATATGTCCTCACAGAAACTGATATATGAGGTTACCGCTTTCTGTGGCAGCAGCTTCAAAGACAGTCCAAACGGTGAGAGAGAAACAGGTTTGTAAATCCCACTCTGCTTCGTTGGTCTGTCTTTGTTTACAGTCTTAGGCAAGACTGTAGCTGATTTCAGCTTTTGCCTGAAGGTCGGTATGAGATAGACCAAACAGTGATCAGAAACTCCCAAGGCGGCTTCTTTAAACAGGCAAAACATTAAGTTTTGTTCAAACGTTAACAGTAATAGAGGGAGCACTAAGCACTCATTTTGAAATCAAAAACAAAACAAGTCTTGCCTTCTCAAGAGGGGCAATATGGACAGATGCCAAAGTTGATTAACTGAAAGATAAACTGAAAAGGTTTCACTGGCTTTTGATGAACAGAAAGGATCTGATGAGTCACATGACAAGCTTTAGCGTTAAGAAGAGTTTTAAAGACTCACAATTCTGAAATAAAGGAAAGGAAACCCTTTTGTTCCCTGCATTGCCCGGGAATCGGACACGGGTGCTAAATTAAAACAACAGAATGACATTTTATGTATTTTATGAGCAGCACTTAATTTCCAGTTCAATTTTAAGAGCAGGTAAATCAGGTTGCGTTTTCGTCCAGCCACTGCTTCTGCCTGCATTGGCCGGGAATCGAACCCGGTCTCCCACGTGGCAGGCGAGAATTCTACCACTGAACCACCAATGCCCGCCTCTTGGCTGGGGTGTGCCATTGTGCTTGAGTCAAACACCTGGACGTCTGCTGACTGAGCTGCTGACCGGTCACACGTTCTCTTCGCTAAATTGAAGGGCAGGTGTGGGGGATTGCAGGAGGTGAGAATGGTTTCTTTTCATACCTGCAGTAAAACTCGTTCAGGTCGTCTGCCAGTTGTTGATTTGCCACAATGCTAGGGGATGGTGTCTTGTAATTGGTCATGTCTTTCAGACCTTTCACGCAGAGGCTGTGCCACTAGAAGAGAACTGAGTGCGAAGCTTTTCAGAATAATTCCTCTTTGTTTACTGAGTTTAGCAGTGAACCATTGTTTGTCGTTGTTATAAGTTAAATAAGTCCTGGTAGGAACGCATATGTCCTCACAGAAACTGATATATGAGGTTACCGTTTCTGTGGCAGCAGCTTCAAAGACAGTATCTTTGCTGACTGAGCTGCTGACCGGTCACACGTTCTCTTCGCTAAATTGAAGGGCAGGTGTGGGGATTGCAGGAGGTGAGAATGGTTTCTTTTCATACCTGCAGTAAAACTCGCTCAGGTCGTCTGCCAGTTGTTGATTTGCCACAATGCTGGGGGATGGTGTCTTGTAATTGGTCATGTCTTTCAGACTTTTCCACGCAGAGGCTGTGCCACTAGAAGAAAACTGAGTGCGAAGCTTTTCAGAATAATTCCTCTTTGTTTACTGAGTTTAGCAGTGAACCATTGTTTGTCGTTGTTATAAGTTAAATAAGTCCTGGTAGGAACGCATATGTCCTCACAGAAACTGATATATGAGGTTACCGCTTTCTGTGGCAGCAGCTTCAAAGACAGTCCAAACGGTGAGAGAGAAACAGGTTTGTAAATCCCACTCTGCTTCGTTGGTCTGTCTTTGTTTACAGTCTTAGGCAAGACTGTAGCTGATTTCAGCTTTTGCCTGAAGGTCGGTATGAGATAGACCAAACAGTGATCAGAAACTCCCAAGGCGGCTCTTTAAACAGGCAAAACATTAAGTTTTGTTCAAACGTTAACAGTAATAGAGGGAGCACTAAGCACTCATTTTGAAATCAAAAACAAAACAAGTCTTGCCTTCAAGAGGGCAATATGGACAGATGCCAAAGTTGATTAACTGAAAGATAAACTGAAAAGGTTTCACTGGCTTTTGATGAACAGAAAGGATCTGATGAGTCACATGACAAGCTTTAGCGTTAAGAAGAGTTTTAAAGACTCACAATTCTGAAATAAAACCCTTTTGTTCCCTGCATTGCCCGGGAATCGGACACGGGTGCTAAATTAAAACAACAGAATGACATTTTATGTATTTTATGAGCAGCACTTAATTTCCAGTTCAATTTTAAGAGCAGGTAAATCAGGTTGCGTTTTCGCCAGCCACTGCTTCTGCCTGCATTGGCCGGGAATCGAACCCGGTCTCCCACGTGGCAGGCGAGAATTCTACCACTGAACCACCAATGCCCGCCTCTTGGCTGGGGTGTGCCATTGTGCTTGAGTCAAACACCTGGACGTCTGCTGACTGAGCTGCTGACCGGTCACACGCTCTCTTCGCTAAATTGAAGGGCAGGTGTGGGGATTGCAGGAGGTGAGAATGGTTTCTTTTCATACCTGCAGTAAAACTCGTTCAGGTCGTCTGCCAGTTGTTGATTTGCCACAATGCTAGGGGATGGTGTCTTGTAATTGGTCATGTCTTTCAGACCTTTCCACGCAGAGGCTGTGCCACTAGAAGAGAACTGAGTGCGAAGCTTTTCAGAATAATTCCTCTTTGTTTACTGAGTTTAGCAGTGAACCATTGTTTGTCGTTGTTATAAGTTAAATAAGTCCTGGTAGGAACGCATATGTCCTCACAGAAACTGATATATGAGGTTACCGCTTCTGTGGCAGCAGCTTCAAAGACAGTATCTTTGCTGACTGAGCTGCTGACCGGTCACACGCTCTCTTCGCTAAATTGAAGGGCAGGTGTGGGGATTTACAGGAGGTGAGAATGGTTTCTTTTCATACCTGCAGTAAAACTCGTTCAGGTCGTCTGCCAGTTGTTGATTTGCCACAATGCTGGGGATGGTGTCTTGTAATTGGTCATGTCTTTCAGACTTTTCCACGCAGAGGCTGTGCCACTAGAAGAGAAACTGAGTGTGAAGCTTTTCAGAATAATTCCTCTTTGTTTACTGAGTTTAGCAGTGAACCATTGTTTGTCGTTGTTATAAGTTAAATAAGTCCTGGTAGGAACGCATATGTCCTACAGAAACTGAAACTGATATATGAGGTTACCGCTTCTGTGGCAGCAGCTTCAAAGACAGTCCAAACGGTGAGAGAGAAACAGGTTTGTAAATCCCACTCTGCTTCGTTGGTCTGTCTTTGTTTACAGTCTTAGGCAAGACTGTAGCTGATTTCAGCTTTTGCCTGAAGGTCGGTATGAGATAGACCAAACAGTGATCAGAAACTCCCAAGGCGGCTCTTTAAACAGGCAAAACATTAAGTTTTGTTCAAACGTTAACAGTAATAGAGGGAGCACTAAGCACTCATTTTGAAATCAAAAACAAAACAAGTCTTGCCTTCGAAGAGGGCAATATGGACAGATGCCAAAGTTGATTAACTGAAAGATAAACTGAAAAGGTTTCACTGGCTTTTGATGAACAGAAAGGATCTGATGAGTCACATGACAAGCTTTAGCGTTAAGAAGAGTTTTAAAGACTCACAATTCTGAAATAAAGGAAAGGAAACCCTTTTGTTCCCTGCATTGCCCGGGAATCGACACGGGTGCTAAATTAAAACAACAGAATGACATTTTATGATTTTATGAGCAGCACTTAATTTCCAGTTCAATTTTAAGAGCAGGTAAATCAGGTTGCGTTTTCGTCAGCCACTGCTTCTGCCTGCATTGGCCGGGAATCGAACCCGGTCTCCCACGTGGCAGGCGAGAATTCTACCACTGAACCACCAATGCCCGCCTCTTGGCTGGGGTGTGCCATTGTGCTTGAGTCAAACACCTGGACGTCTGCTGACTGAGCTGCTGACCGGTCACACGCTCTCTTCGCTAAATTGAAGGGCAGGTGTGGGGATTACAGGAGGTGAGAATGGTTTCTTTTCATACCTGCAGTAAAACTCGTTCAGGTCGTCTGCCAGTTGTTGATTTGCCACAATGCTAGGGGATGGTGTCTTGTAATTGGTCATGTCTTTCAGACCTTTCCGCAGAGGCTGTGCCACTAGAAGAGAACTGAGTGCGAAGCTTTTCAGAATAATTCCTCTTTGTTTACTGAGTTTAGCAGTGAACCATTGTTTGTCGTTGTTATAAGTTAAATAAGTCCTGGTAGGAACGCATATGTCCTCACAGAAACTGATATATGAGGTTACCGTTTCTGTGGCAGCAGCTTCAAAGACAGTATCTTTGCTGACTGAGCTGCTGACCGGTCACACGCTCTTTCGCTAAATTGAAGGGCAGGTGTGGGGATTACAGGAGGTGAGAATGGTTTCTTTTCATACCTGCAGTAAAACTCTGCTCAGGTCGTCTGCCAGTTGTTGATTTGCCACAATGCTAGGGGATGGTGTCTTGTAATTGGTCATGTCTTTCAGACCTTTCCACGCAGAGGCTGTGCCACTAGAAGAGAACTGAGTGCGAAGCTTTTCAGAATAATTCCTCTTTGTTTACTGAGTTTAGCAGTGAACCATTGTTTGTCGTTGTTATAAGTTAAATAAGTCCTGGTAGGAACGCATATGTCCTCACAGAAACTGATATATGAGGTTACCGTTTCTGTGGCAGCAGCTTCAAAGACAGTATCTTTGCTGACTGAGCTGCTGACCGGTCACACGCTCTCTCTTGCTAAATTGAAGGGCAGGTGTGGGGGATTGCAGGAGGTGAGAATGGTTTCTTTTCATACCTGCAGTAAAACTCGTTCAGGTCGTCTGCCAGTTGTTGATTTGCCACAATGCTGGGGGATGGTGTCTTGTAATTGGTCATGTCTTTCAGACTTTTCCACGCAGAGGCTGTGCCAGTAGAAGAAAACTGAGTGTGAAGCTTTTCAGAATAATTCCTCTTTGTTTACTGAGTTTAGCAGTGAACCATTGTTTGTCGTTGTTATAAGTTAAATAAGTCCTGGTAGGAACGCATATGTCCTCACAGAAACTGATATATGAGGTTACCGTTTCTGTGGCAGCAGCTTCAAAGACAGTCCAAACGGTGAGAGAGAAACAGGTTTGTAAATCCCACTCTGCTTCGTTGGTCTGTCTTTGTTTACAGTCTTAGGCAAGACTGTAGCTGATTTCAGCTTTTGCCTGAAGGTCGGTATGAGATAGACCAAACAGTGATCAGAAACTCCCAAGGCGGCTCTTTAAACAGGCAAAACATTAAGTTTTGTTCAAACGTTAACAGTAATAGAGGGAGCACTAAGCACTCATTTTGAAATCAAAAACAAAACAAGTCTTGCCTTCAAGAGGGCAATATGGACAGATGCCAAAGTTGATTAACTGAAAGATAAACTGAAAAGGTTTCACTGGCTTTTGATGAACAGAAAGGATCTGATGAGTCACATGACAAGCTTTAGCGTTAAGAAGAGTTTTAAAGACTCACAATTCTGAAATAAAGGAAAGGAAACCCTTTTGTTCCCTGCATTGCCCGGGAATCGGACACGGGTGCTAAATTAAAACAACAGAATGACATTTTATGAGCAGCACTTAATTTCCAGTTCAATTTTAAGAGCAGGTAAATCAGGTTGCGTTTTCTTCCGCCACTGCTTCTGCCTGCATTGGCCGGGAATCGAACCCGGGTCTCCCACGTGGCAGGCGAGAATTCTACCACTGAACCACCAATGCCCACCTCTTGGCTGGGGTGTGCCATTGTGCTTGAGTCAAACACCTGGACGTCTGCTGACTGAGCTGCTGACCGGTCACACGTTCTCTTCGCTAAATTGAAGGGCAGGTGTGGGGGATTGCAGGAGGTGAGAATGGTTTCTTTTCATACCTGCAGTAAAACTCGTTCAGGTCGTCTGCCAGTTGTTGATTTGCCACAATGCTAGGGGATGGTGTCTTGTAATTGGTCATGTCTTTCAGACCTTTCCACGCAGAGGCTGTGCCACTAGAAGAGAACTGAGTGCGAAGCTTTTCAGAATAATTCCTCTTTGTTTACTGAGTTTAGCAGTGAACCATTGTTTGTCGTTGTTATAAGTTAAATAAGTCCTGGTAGGAACGCATATGTCCTCACAGAAACTGATATATGAGGTTACCGTTTCTGTGGCAGCAGCTTCAAAGACAGTATCTTTGCTGACTGAGCTACTGACTGGTCACACGTTCTCTTCGCTAAATTGAAGGGCAGGTGTGGGGAATTACAGGAGGTGAGAATGGTTTCTTTTCATATCTGCAGTAAAACTCGTTCAGGTCGTCTGCCAGTTGTTGATTTGCCACAATGCTAGGGGATGGTGTCTTGTAATTGGTCATGTCTTTCAGACTTTTCCACGCAGAGGCTGTGCCACTAGAAGAAAACTGAGTGTGAAGCTTTTCAGAATAATTCCTCTTTGTTTACTGAGTTTAGCAGTGAACCATTGTTTGTCGTTGTTATAAGTTAAATAAGTCCTGGTAGGAACGCATATGTCCTCACAGAAACTGATATATGAGGTTACCGTTTCTGTGGCAGCAGCTTCAAAGACAGTCCAAACGGTGAGAGAGAAACAGGTTTGTAAATCCCACTCTGCTTCGTTGGTCTGTCTTTGTTTACAGTCTTAGGCAAGACTGTAGCTGATTTCAGCTTTTGCCTGAAGGTCGGTATGAGATAGACCAAACAGTGATCAGAAACTCCCAAGGCGGCTCTTTAAACAGGCAAAACATTAAGTTTTGTTCAAACGTTAACAGTAATAGAGGGAGCACTAAGCACTCATTTTGAAATCAAAAACAAAACAAGTCTTGCCTTCAAGAGAGGCAATATGGACAGATGCCAAAGTTGATTAACTGAAAGATAAACTGAAAAGGTTTCACTGGCTTTTGATGAACAGAAAGGATCTGATGAGTCACATGACAAGCTTTAGCGTTAAGAAGAGTTTTAAAGACTCACAATTCTGAAATAAAGGAAAGGAAACCTTTTTGTTCCCTGCATTGCCCGGAATCGGACACGGGTGCTAAATTAAAACAACAGAATGATTTTATTTTTATGAGCAGCACTTAATTTCCAGTTCAATTTTAAGAGCAGGTAAATCAGGTTGCGTTTTCTTCCAGCCACTGCTTCTGCCTGCATTGGCCGAATCGAACCCGGTCTCCACGTGGCAGGCGAAATTCTACCACTGAACCACCAATGCCCGCCTCTTGGCTGGGGTGTGCCATTGTGCTTGAGTCAAACACCTGGCGTCTGCTGACTGAGACCGCTCACTTTCCAGGTGTGGGGATGAACCACCAATGCCCACCTCTTGGCTTTCCACGGGAGGCTGTGCCATTGTGCTTGAGAGTCTGAACACACCAATAATTCTGCTGACTGAACCATTGTTTGTCGCTGGCTGACCACTCACAGAAACTGATATATGAGGTTACACACGTGGCAGAGTCAAACACCTGGACGTCTGCTGACTGAGCTGCTGACCGGTCACACGCTCTTCGCTAAATTGAAGGGCAGGTGGGGGGATTGCAGGAGGTGAGAATGGTTTCTTTTCATACCTGCAGCAGTAACTCGTTCAGGTCGTCTGCCAGTTGTTGATTTGCCACAATGCTAGGGATGGTGTCTTGTAATTGGTCATGTCTTTCAGACCTTTCCACGCAGAGGCTGTGCCACTAGAAGAGAACTGAGTGCGAAGCTTTTCAGAATAATTCCTCTTTGTTTACTGAGTTTAGCAGTGAACCATTGTTTGTCGTTGTTATAAGTTAAATAAGTCCTGGTAGGAACGCATATGTCCTCACAGAAACTGATATATGAGGTTACCGCTTCTGTGGCAGCAGCTTCAAAGACAGTATCTTTGCTGACTGAGCTGCTGACCGGTCACACGCTCTCTTCGCTAAATTGAAGGGCAGGTGTGGGGATTGCAGGAGGTGAGAATGGTTTCTTTTCATACCTGCAGTAAAACTGCTTCAGGTCGTCTGCCAGTTGTTGATTTGCCACAATGCTGGGGGATGGTGTCTTGTAATTGGTCATGTCTTTCAGACTTTTCCACGCAGAGGCTGTGCCACTAGAAGAAAACTGAGTGCGAAGCTTTTCAGAATAATTCCTCTTTGTTTACTGAGTTTAGCAGTGAACCATTGTTTGTCGTTGTTATAAGTTAAATAAGTCCTGGTAGGAACGCATATGTCCTCACAGAAACTGATATATGAGGTTACCGCTTTCTGTGGCAGCAGCTTCAAAGACAGTCCAAACGGTGAGAGAGAAACAGGTTTGTAAATCCCACTCTGCTTCGTTGGTCTGTCTTTGTTTACAGTCTTAGGCAAGACTGTAGCTGATTTCAGCTTTTGCCTGAAGGTCGGTATGAGATAGACCAAACAGTGATCAGAAACTCCCAAGGCGGCTCTTTAAACAGGCAAAACATTAAGTTTTGTTCAAACGTTAACAGTAATAGAGGGAGCACTAAGCACTCATTTTGAAATCAAAAACAAAACAAGTCTTGCCTTCAAGAGGGCAATATGGACAGATGCCAAAGTTGATTAACTGAAAGATAAACTGAAAAGGTTTCACTGGCTTTTGATGAACAGAAAGGATCTGATGAGTCACATGACAAGCTTTAGCGTTAAGAAGAGTTTTAAAGACTCACAATTCTGAAATAAAGGAAAGGAAACCCTTTTGTTCCCTGCATTGCCCGGGAATCGGACACAGGTGCTAAATTAAAACAACAGAATGACATTTTATGTATTTTATGAGCAGCACTTAATTTCCAGTTCAATTTTAAGAGCAGGTAAATCAGGTTGCGTTTTCGTCAGCCACTGCTTCTGCCTGCATTGGCCGGGAATCGAACCCGGTCTCCCACGTGGCAGGCGAGAATTCTACCACTGAACCACCAATGCCCGCCTCTTGGCTGGGGTGTGCCATTGTGCTTGAGTCAAACACCTGGACGTCTGCTGACTGAGCTGCTGACCGGTCACACGTTCTCTTCGCTAAATTGAAGGGCAGGTGTGGGGGATTGCAGGAGGTGAGAATGGTTTCTTTTCATACCTGCAGTAAAACTCGTTCAGGTCGTCTGCCAGTTGTTGATTTGCCACAATGCTAGGGATGGTAAAATCTTGTAATCTGGTCATGTCTTTCAGACATTTCTACGCAGAGGCTAAAAGCACTAGAAGAGAACTGAGGCGAAGCTTTTCAGAATAATTCCTCGTTTACTGAGTTTAGCAGTGAACCATTGTTTGTCGTTGTTATGTTAAATAAGTCCTGGTAGGAAGATATGTCCCACAGAAACTGATATATGAGGTTACCGCTTTCTGTGGCAGCAAAAGTCAAAGACAGTATCTTTGGGCTGACTGAGTTACTGACTGGTCAGCACGTTCTTCTACTAAATTGAAGGGCAGGTGGGGAAATTGGCAGGAGGTGAGAACGGCTCTTTTCACATCTGCAGCAAAACCTGCCCAGGTCGCCTGCCAGCTGTTGGATTTGCCAATGCTAGGGGATGGTGTCTTGTAATTGGTCATGTCTTAGACCTTTCCACGCAGAGGATGTGCTACCAGGAAGAGAACTGAGTGTGAAGCTTTTCAGAATAATTCTCTTTGTTTACTGAGTTTAGCAGTGATCCATTGTTTGTCGTTGTTATACAAATAAGTCTTGGTAGGAACGCATGTCCTCACAGAAACTGATATATGAGGTTGGCCGCTTCTGTGGCAGTAGTAGCTTCAAAGACAGTCCAAAACGGTGAGAGAGAAACAGGCTTGTAAATCCTGCACTCTGCTTCGTTGGTCTGTCTTTTTTGTTTACAGTCTTAGGCAAGACTGTAGCTGATTTCAGCTTTTGCCTGAAGGTCGCATGAGATAGACCAAACAGTGACTGGGAAACTCCTTACAAGTGTTTCTTTAAACAGGGCAAAACATTAAGTTTTGTTCAAACGCTAACAGTAATAGAGGAGCACTGGCACCTATTTCGAAATCAAAAACAAAAAGGTCTGCCTTCGAAGAGGCAATATGGACAGATGCCAAAGCTGATTAAACGAAAGATAAACTGGAAGGTTTCACTGGCTTTTGATGAACAGAAAGGATCTGATGAGTCACATTATGCTTTAGCGTTAAGAAGAGTTTTAAAGACTCACAATTTGAAATAAAGGAAACCTTTGTTCCCTGCATTGCCCGAATCGGACACGGTGCTAAATTAAAACCAGAATTACATTCAGAGGTATTTATGAGCAGCACTTAATTTTAAATTCACCTTAAGAGCAGCTAAATCAGGTTGCGCTCCACGCATCGTTTGGCTGGGCTCATGGTCGTGAATCAACCCGAAGTTCCCACGGGTATGCAGAATTCTACCACTGAGTCCACCAATGCCTGCCTCTTGGCTAAAAGCTATTGTGCTGAGTCAAACACCTGGACGTCTGCTGACTGAGCTGCTGACCGTCACACGCTCTTCGCTAAATTGAAGGGGCAGGTGGGGATTGCAGGAGGTGAGAATGGTTTCTTTCATACCTGCAGTAAAACCTCCGTTCAGGTCGTCTGCCGTTGTTGATTTGCCAATGCTGGGGGATGTTGTCTGTAATTGGCCATGTCTTTCAGACCTTTCACGAGAGGCTGTGCCACTAGAAGAGAACCGAGCGCAAGCTTTTCAGAATAATTCCTCTTTGTTTACTGAGTTTCAGTAGAAACCATTGTTTGTCGCTGTTATAAGTTAACAAGTCCTGGTAGAACGCGATATGTCCTCACAGAAACTGATATATGAGGTTGGTCGCTTTCTGGTGGCAGCAGCTTCAAAGACAGTATCTTGCTGACTGAGCTGCTGACCGGTCACACGTTCTCTTCGCTAAATTGAAGGGCAGGCGGGTGGGGACGCAGGAGAGAATGGTTTCTTTCTCATAACGGTAAAACTCGCTCAGGTCATCTGCCAGTTGTTGATTTGCCACAATGCTAGATGGTGTCTGTAATTGGTCATGTCTTCAGACCTTTCCACGAGAGGCTGTGCCACTAGAAGAAACTGGAGCGCGGCTTTTCAGAATAATCTCTCTTTGTTTACTGAGTTTAGCAGGAACCATTGTTTGTCATGTTGTTATGAGTTAAATAAGTCCTAGAACGCATATGTCCTCAAGCAGAAACTGATATATGAGGCTACTAAGCTTGTGTTAGCAGCTTCAAAGACAGGTCCAAACGCAGAGAGAGAAACAGGTTTGTAAATCCCACTTGCTTCGTTGGTCTGTTCTTTGCTTACAGTCTTAGGCAAGACTGTAGCTGATTTCAGTTTTTGCCTGAAGGTCTGTATGAGATAGACCAAAACAGTGATCAGAAACTCCTAAGGCGGTTTCTTAAACAGGCAAAACATTAAGTTTTGTCTAAACGCATTGTAGTAACAGAGGGAGCACTAAGCACTCATTTTGAAATCAAAACAAACAAGTCTTGCTTTCTCAAGAGGCAATATGACAGATGCCAGGTGCTGATTAACTGAAAGATAAACTGAAAAGGTTTCACTTTGGCTTTTGATGAACAGAAAGGATCTGATGAGTCACATGACAAGCTTTAGCGTTAAGAAGAGTTTTAAAGACTCACAAATTCTTGAAATAAAGGAAAGGAAACCCTTTGTGTTCCTGCATTGCCTCGAATCGGACACTTGAAAAGCAAATTAAAACAATAGAATGACATTTTTATGAGCAGCACTTAATTTCCAGCTCAATCTTAAGAGCAGGTAAATCAGGTTGCGTTAGCCACTGCTTCTGCCTGCATTGGCCGAATCAAACCGGTCTCCTACGTGGCAGGCGCAGAATTCTACCACTGAACCACCAATGCCCACCTTCTGCTGTGTGCCATTGTGCTTGAGTCAAAACACCTGGACGCCTGCTGACTGAGTTGCTGACCGGTCACACGTTCTCTTCGCTAAAATTGAAGGGCAGTGGTGTAAATTACAGGAGGTGAGAATGGCTTCTTTCTTCTACATTCCGCAGTAAAACCGCTCAGGTCGCTCGCCAGCGTTGATTTGCTACAATGCTAGGGGATGGTGTCTTTGTAATTGGTCATGTCTTTCAGACCTTCCACGCAGATGATGTGCTACCAGAAGAGAAAACTGAGGTGAAGCTTTCAGAATAATTTCTTTTGTTTACTGAGTTTAGCAGTGATCCATTGTTTGTCGCTAAGCAGGTTAAATAAGTCCTGGTAGGAACGTATATGTCCTCACAGAAACTGATATATGAGGTTACTGCTTCGTGGCAGCAGCTCAAAGACAGTCCAAACGGTGAGAGAAACAGGTTTGTAAATCCCACTCTGCTTCTGCTGGTCTGTTCTGCTTACAGTTCCAGGTAAGACTGTAGCTGATTTCAGCTTTGGCCTGAAGGTCGGGTATGAGAGGACCAAACAGTGATCAGAAACCTCAAGGCGGCTCTTAAACAGGCAAAACATTGGTTTGTTCAAATGTTAACAGCATAGAGGGAGCACTAAGACCTACTTTGAAATCAAAAACAAAACAAGTCTGCTTTCTCAAGAGGGCATGTGGACAGATGCCAAAGTTGATTAACTGAAAGATAACTGAAAAGGTTTCACTTTATTTTTGATGAACAGGAAAGGATCTGATGAGTCGCATTACAAGCTTTGAAGTAATAAGAGCCTTAAAGACTACAATTCTGAAAATAAAGGAACCTTTATCTCCCTGTATTGCCCGAATCGGACACGGTGCTACTAAATTAAACCACAGAATTGTATTTAGGGTATTTTATGAGCAGCACTTAATTTGTGTTCAATTTGAAGAGCAGCCCAACCAGGTTGGGCGCTTCTTCCGCCTGCTTCTGCCTGCTATGGTCGGGAATCGAACCCGGTCTCCCACGTGGTAGGCTTTGTGAATTTACCACTGAACCACACAATGCCTGCCTCTTGGCTGGGTAAAGACGCTTGAGTTTCAAACACCTGACGTCTGCTGACTGAGCTGCTGACCGGTCACATGTCTCTCTGGCCAAATTGAAGGGGCAGGTGGGGATTGCAGGAGGTGAGAATGGTTTCTTTCATACCTGCAGTAAAACTCTGCCAGGTCGCCTGCCAGTTGTTGATTTGCCACAATGCTGGGGATGTTGTCTTGTAATTGGCCATGTTCTTTCAGACCTTCTACGAGAGGCTGTGCCACTAGAAGAAACTGGAGTGCTGCTTTTCAGAATAATTCTCTTTGTTTACTGAGTTTAGCAGTGGAACTATTGTTTGTCGTTGTTATAAGTTAAATAAGTCTCCAGAACGTATATGTCCTCACAGAAACTACATATGAGGTTACCAGTTTGCAGCAGCAGCCTTGGAAGACAGTATCTTTAAGGACTGAGCGTTGACCGGTCACTAATGTCTTTCTGGGCTAAATTGAAGGGCAGGTGGGGGATTGCAGGAGGTGGAGAATGGTTTCTTTTCATACCTGCAGTAAAACTCTGTTCAGGTCATCTGCACAGTTGTTGATTTGCCACAATGCTAGGATGGCAGTTCCTGTAATTGGTGATGCCTTTCAGACCTTTCACGCAGAGGTTGTGCTACTAGAAGAGAAACTGAGTGAAGTTTTCTGTGAATAATTCCTCTTTGTTTACTGAGTTTAGCAGTGAACCATTGTTTGTCGTTGTTATGAGTTAAATAAGTCCTGGTAGGGAACGCATACAACTCTCAGAAACTGATATATGAGGTTACTGCTTCTGTGGCAGCAGCTTCAAAGACAGTCCAAACGGCAGAGAGAGAAACAGGTTTGTAAATCCCGCTCTGCCTCGTTAGTCTGTCTTTGTTTACAGTCCTAGGCAAGACTATAGCTGGTTTCAGCTCTTGCCTGGATGGCGGTATATAATGGACTAAAACAGTGATCAGAAACTGATATATGAGGTTACTGCTTCTGTGGCAGCAGCTTCAAAGACAGTCCAAACGGTGGAGAGAAACAGGTTTGTGAATCCCACTCTGCTTCGTTAGTCTGTCTTTGTTTACAGTCCTAGGCAAGACTATAGCTGATTTCAGCTCTGCCTGGATGGCGTATATGATGGACCAAACAGTGATCAGAAACTGATATATGAGGTTACCGCTTCTGTGGCAGCAGCTTCAAAGACAGTCCAAACGGCTAGAGAGAGAAACAGGTTTGTAAATCCCACTCTGCTTCGTTAGTCTGTCTTTGTTTACAGTCCTAGGCAAGACTATAGCTGGTTTCAGCTTTGCCTGAGAGGTCGGTATGAGATGGACCAAACAGTGATCAGAAACTCCTGGCAAGGCGGCTCTTTGACAGAGTGGTATGCATCCTTTATTATTGTCTAACAGTGATGTAGTATGTCACATTGCCCAGCAATCGCACACGGGTCTCCCCGCGCAGGCGAGATTCTACCAGTCTCTTTCAGGAAAGTAATATTGACCAATGCTAAATTAAAACAACAGAATGACATCCGTAGGTATTTTATGAGCAGCACTTAATTTCCAGTTCAATTTTAAGAGCAGCTAACCAGGTTGCGTTGGCTCCGCCACTGCTTCTGCCTGCTACGGCCGAATCGAACCCGGTCTCCCCATGCAGGCGAGAATTTACCACTGAACCACCAATGCCCGCCTCTTGGCTGGGGTGTGCCATTGTGCTTGAGTCAAACACCTGGACGCCTGCTGACTGAGGGCAGGTGTGGGGATTACAGGAGGTGAGAATGGTTTCTTTCATACCTGCAGTAAAACTCTGCTTCAGGTCGTCTGCCAGTTGTTGATTTGCCACAATGCTGGGGGATGGTGTCTTGTAATTGGTCATGTCTTTCAGACCTTTCCACACAGAGTCTGTGCCACTAGAAGAGAACTGAGTGCAAGCTTTTCAGAATAATTCCTCTTTGTTTACTGAGTTTAGCAGTAAAACCATTGTTTGTCGTTGTTATAAGTTAAATAAGTCCTGGTAGGAACGTAGATATGTCCTCACAGAAACTGATATATGAGGTTACCGCTTCTGTGGCAGCAGCTTCAAAGACAGTCCAAACGGTGGGAGAGAAACAGGATTGTGAATCCCACTCTGCTTCGTTAGTCTGTCTTTGTTGACAGTCCTAGGCAAGACTATAGCTGGTTTCAGCTTTGCCTGGAGGGCGGTATGAAATGGACTAACTCAGTGATCAGAAACTGATATATGAGGTTACCGCTTCTGTGGCAGCAGCTTCAAAGACAGTCCAAACGGCGAGAGAGAAACAGGTTTGTAAATCCCGCTCTGCCTCAAGTTAGTCTGTCTTTGTTTACAGTCCTAGGCAAGACTATAGCTGGTTTCAGCTCTTGCCTGGATGGCGTATATAATGGACTGCAAACAGTGATCAGAAACTGATATATGAGGTTACCGCTTTGTGTGGCAGCAGCTTCCAAGACAGTCCAAACGGTGGAGAGAAACAGGTTTGTGAATCCCACTCTGCTTCGTTAGTCTGTCTTTTTGTTTACAGTCCTAGGCAAGACTATAGCTGATCTCAGCTTTGGATGGCGTATATGATGGACCAAACAGTGATCAAAAACTGATATATGAGGTTACCGCTTCTGTGGCAGCAGCTTCAAAGACAGTCCAAACGTGCAGAGAGAAACAGGTTTGTAAATCCCACTCTGCCTCGTTAGTCTGTCTTTGTTTACAGTCCTAGGCAAGACTATAGCTGATTTCAGCTCTTGCCTGGATGGCGGTATATGATGGACCAAACAGTGATCAGAAACTGATATATGAGGTTACCGCTTCTGTGGCAGCAGCTTCAAAGACAGTCCAAACGGCGAGAGAGAAACAGGTTTGTAAATCCCACCTGCCTCGTTAGTCTGTCTTTGTTTACAGTCCTAGGCAAGACTATAGCTGGTTTCAGCTTTTGCCTGAGATGGCGGTATATGATGGACTCAAACAGTGATCAGAAACTGATATATGAGGTTACTGCTTCTTGTGGCACAGAGTGGTATGAAACAGGTTTGTATCCTTTATTATTGTCTAACAGTGATGTAGTATGTCACATTGCCCAGCAATCGCACACGGTCTCTGGACAGATGGCAGGCGAGAATTCTACCAGTCTCTTTCAGGAAAGTAATATTGACTAATGCTAAATTAAAACAACAGAATGACATCCGTAGAGTATTTTATGAGCAGCACTTAATTTCCAGTTCAATTTTAAGAGCAGCTAAATCAGGTTGCGCTTTCATCTGCACTGCTTCTGCCTGCTACGGCCGGGAATCGAACCCGGTCCCCGCGCGCAGGCGAATTTACCACTGAACCACCAATGCCCGCCTTGGCTGGGGTGTGCCATTGTGCTTGAGTCAAACACCTGGACGCCTGCTGACTGAGGGCAGGTGTGGGGATTACAGGAGGTGAGAATGGTTTCTTTCATACCTGCAGTAAACTCTAGGTCGCCTGCCAGTTGTTGATTTGCCACAATGCTGGGGGATGGTGTCTTGTAATTGGTCATGTCTTTCAGACCTTCCAGCACAGAGTCTGTGCCACTAGAAGAGAAACTGAGTGCTAAGCTTTTCAGAATAATCTCTCTTTTGTTTACTGAGTTTAGCAGTAAACCATTGTTTGTCGTTGTTATAAGTTAAATAAGTCCTGGTAGGAACGATATGTCCTCACAGAAACTGATATATGAGGTTACCGCTTCTGTGGTAGCAGCTTCAAAGACAGTCCAAACGGTGGGAGAGAAACAGGATTGTGAATCCCACTCTGCTTCGTTAGTCTGTCTTTGTTGACAGTCCTAGGCAAGACTATAGCTGGTTTCAGCTTTTGCCTGGAGGGCGGTATGAAATGGACCAATCAGTGATCAGAAACTGATATATGAGGTTACCGCTTCTGTGGCAGCAGCTTCAAAGACAGTCCAAACGGCGAGAGAGAAACAGGTTTGTATATCCCGCTCTGCCTCAAGTAGTCTGTCTTTGTTTACAGTCCTAGGCAAGACTATAGCTGGTTTCAGCTCTTGCCTGGATGGCGTATATAATGGACTAAACAGTGATCAGAAACTGATATATGAGGTTACTGCTTCTGTGGCAGCAGCTTCCAAGACAGTCCAAACGGTGGAGAGAAACAGGTTTGTGAATCCCACTCTGCTTCTGTTAGTCTGTCTTTGTTTACAGTCCTAGGCAAGACTATAGCTGATTTCAGCTCTTGCCTGGATGGCGGTATATGATGGACCAAAACAGTGATCAAAAACTGATATATGAGGTTACCGCTTCTGTGGCAGCAGCTTCAAAGACAGTCCAAACGGTGGCGAGAGAAACAGGTTTGTAAATCCCACTCTGCTTCGTTAGTCTGTCTTTGTTTACAGTCCTAGGCAAGACTATAGCTGGTTTCAGCTTTTGCCTGAGGTCGGTATGAGATGGACCAAACAGTGATCAGAAACTCCTAAGGCGGCTCTTTGACAGAGTGGTATGCATCCTTTATTATTGTCTAACAGTGATGTAGTATGTCACATTGCCCAGCAATCGTGACACGGGTCTCCCCATGCAGGCGAGAATTCTACCAGTCTCTTTCAGGAAAGTAATATTGACCAATGCTAAATTAAAACAACAGAATGACATCCGTAGGTATTTTATGAGCAGCACTTAATTTCCAGTTCAATTTTAAGAGCAGCTAAATCAGGTTGCGCTTCCCGCCACTGCTTCTGCCTGCTACGGCCGAATCGAACCTGGTCCCCGCGCGCAGGCGAGAATTCTACCACTGAACCACCAATGCCCGCCTCTTGGCTGGGGTGTGCCATTGTGCTTGAGTCAAACACCTGACGCCTGCTGACTGAGGGCAGGTGTGGGATTACAGGAGGTGAGAATGGTTTCTTTCATACCTGCAGTAAAACTCGCTCAGGTCGCCTGCCAGTTGTTGATTTGCCACAATGCTGGGGGATGGTGTCTTGTAATTGGTCATGTCTTTCAGACCTTCCACACAGAGTCTGTGCCACTAGAAGAGAACTGAGTGCGTAGCTTTTCAGAATAATTCTCTTTGTTTACTGAGTTTAGCAGTAAACCATTGTTTGTCGTTGTTATAAGGTTAAATAAGTCCTGGTAGGAACGATATGTCCTCACAGAAACTGATATATGAGGTTACCGCTTCTGTGGCAGCAGCTTCAAAGACAGTCCAAACGGTGGGAGAGAAACAGGATTGTGAATCCCACTCTGCTTCGTTAGTCTGTCTTTGCTGACAGTCCTAGGCAAGACTATAGCTGGTTTCAGCTTTTGCCTGGAGGGCGGTATGAAATGGACCAATCAGTGATCAGAAACTGATATATGAGGTTACCGCTTCTGTGGCAGCAGCTTCAAAGACAGTCCAAACGGCGAGAGAGAAACAGGTTTGTATATCCCGCCTGCCTCGTTAGTCTGTCTTTGTTTACAGTCCTAGGCAAGACTATAGCTGGTTTCAGCTCTTGCCTGGATGGCGGTATATAATGGACTAAACAGTGATCAGAAACTGATATATGAGGTTACCGCTTTCTGTGGCAGCAGCTTCCAAGACAGTCCAAACGGTGGAGAGAAACAGGTTTGTGAATCCCACTCTGCTTCGTTAGTCTGTCTTTGTTTACAGTCCTAGGCAAGACTATAGCTGATCTCAGCTCTTGCCTGGATGGCGGTATATGATGGACCAAACAGTGATCAAAAACTGATATATGAGGGTTACCGCTTCTGGTGGCAGCAGCTTCAAAGACAGTCCAAACGGTGGGAGAGAAACAGGTTTGTAAATCCCACTCTGCTTCCTTAGTCTGTCTTTGTTTACAGTCCTAGGCAAGACTATAGCTGATTTCAGCTCTTGCCTGGATGGCGGTATATGATGGACCAAACAGTGATCAGAAACTGATATATGAGGTTACCGCTTCTGTGGCAGCAGCTTCAAAGACAGTCCAAACGGCGAGAGAGAAACAGGTTTGTAAATCCCACTCTGCTTCGTTAGTCTGTCTTTGTTTACAGTCCTAGGCAAGACTATAGCTGGTTTCAGCTTTGCCTGGAGATCGGTATGAGATGGACCAAACAGTGATCAGAAACTCCTAAGGCGGCTCTTTGACAGAGTGGTATGCATCCTTTATTATTGTCTAACAGTGATGTAGTATGTCACATTGCCCAGCAATCGCACACGGGTCTCCCATGCGCAGGCGAGAATTCTACCAGTCTCTTTCAGGAAAGTAATATTGACCAATGCTAAATTAAAACAACAGAATGACATCCGTAGGTATTTTATGAGCAGCACTTAATTTCCAGTTCAATTTAAGAGCAGCTAAATCAGGTTGCGCTTTCATCCGCCACTGCTTCTGCCTGCTACGGCCGAATCGAACCCGGCTCCCCGCGCGCGCAGGCGAGAATTTACCACTGAACCACCAATGCCCGCCTCTTGGCTGGGGTGTGCCATTGTGCTTGAGTCAAACACCTGGACGCCTGCTGACTGAGGGCAGGTGTGGGGGGATTACAGGAGGTGAGAATGGTTTCTTTTCATACCTGCAGTAAAACTCGCTCAGGTCGCCTGCCAGTTGTTGATTTGCCACAATGCTGGGGATGGTGTCTTGTAATTGGTCATGTCTTTCAGACCTTCCACACAGAGTCTGTGCCACTAGAAGAGAACTGAGTGCGGCTTTTCAGAATAATTCCTTTTGTTTACTGAGTTTAGCAGTAAACCATTGTTTGTCGTTGTTATAAGTTAAATAAGTCCTGGTAGGAACGCATATGTCCTCACAGAAACTGATATATGAGGTTACCGCTTCTGTGGCAGCAGCTTCAAAGACAGTCCAAACGGTGGGAGAGAAACAGGATTGTGAATCCCACTCTGCTTCGTTAGTCTGTCTTTGCTGACAGTCCTAGGCAAGACTATAGCTGGTTTCAGCTTTTGCCTGGAGGGCGGTATGAAATGGACCAATCAGTGATCAGAAACTGATATATGAGGTTACCGCTTCTGTGGCAGCAGCTTCAAAAGACAGTCCAAACGGCGAGAGAGAAACAGGTTTGTATATCCCGCTCTGCCTCGTTAGTCTGTCTTTGTTTACAGTCCTAGGCAAGACTATAGCTGGTTTCAGCTCTTGCCTCTCTGCCTGGATGGCGGTATATATGGACTAAACAGTGATCAGAAACTGATATATGAGGTTACCGCTTCTGTGGCAGCAGCTTCCAAGACAGTCCAAACGTGTGGAGAGAAACAGGTTTGTGAATCCCACTCTGCTTCGTTAGTCTGTCTTTGTTTACAGTCCTAGGCAAGACTATAGCTGATCTCAGCTCTTGCCTGGATGGCGTATATGATGGACCAAACAGTGATCAAAAACTGATATATGAGGTTACCGCTTCTGTGGCAGCAGCTTCAAAGACAGTCCAAACGGCGAGAGAGAAACAGGTTTGTAAATCCCACTCTGCTTCAAGTAGTCTGTCTTTGTTTACAGTCCTAGGCAAGACTATAGCTGGTTTCAGCTTTTGCCTGGAGGTCGGTATGAGATGGACCAAACAGTGATCAGAAACTCCCAAGGCGGCTCTTTGACAGAGTGGTATGCATCCTTTATTATTGTCTAACAGTGATGTAGTATGTCACATTGCCCAGCAATCGCACACGGGTCTCCCTCGCGCAGGCGAGAATTCTACCAGTCTCTTTCAGGAAAGTAATATTGACCAATGCTAAATTAAAACAACAGAATGACATCCGTAGGTATTTTTATGAGCAGCACTTAATTTCCAGTTCAATTTTAAGAGCAGCTAAATCAGGTTGCGCTTTCCGCCGCCACTGCTTCTGCCTGCTACGGCCGAATCGAACCCGGGTCTCTCCGCGCGGCAGGCGAGAATTCTACCACTGAACCACCAATATGCCCGCCTCTTGGCTGGGGTGTGCCATTGTGCTTGAGTCAAACACCTGGACGCCTGCTGACTGAGGGCAGGTGTGGGGATTACAGGAGGTGAGAATGGTTTCTTTTCATACCTGCAGTAAAACTCGCTCAGGTCGCCTGCCAGTTGTTGATTTGCCACAATGCTGGGGGATGGTGTCTTGTAATTGGTCATGTCTTTCAGACCTTTCCACACAGAGTCTGTGCCACTAGAAGAGAACTGAGTGCGAAGCTTTTCAGAATAATTCCTTTTTTTTTACTGAGTTTAGCAGTAAACCATTGTTTGTCGTTGTTATAAGTTAAATAAGTCCTGGTAGGAACGCATATGTCCTCACAGAAACTGATATATGAGGTTACCGTTTCTGTGGCAGCAGCTTCAAAGACAGTCCAAACGGTGGGAGAGAAACAGGATTGTGAATCCCACTCTGCTTCGTTAGTCTGTCTTTGTTGACAGTCCTAGGCAAGACTATAGCTGGTTTCAGCTTTAGCCTGGAGGGCGGTATGAAATGGACCAATCAGTGATCAGAAACTGATATATGAGGTTACCGTTTCTGTGGCAGCAGCTTCAAAGACAGTCCAAACGGCGAGAGAAAAACAGGTTTGTATATCCCGCTCTGCCTCGTTAGTCTGTCTTTGTTTACAGTCCTAGGCAAGACTATAGCGGGTTTCAGCTCTTGCCTGGATGGCGGTATATATAATGGACTAAACAGTGATCAGAAACTGATATATGAGGTTACCGCTTCTGTGGCAGCAGCTTCCAAGACAGTCCAAACGGTGGAGAGAAACAGGTTTGTGAATCCCACTCTGCTTCTGTTAGTCTGTCTTTGTTTACAGTCCTAGGCAAGACTATAGCTGATCTCAGCTCTTGCCTGGATGGCGTATATGATGGACCAAACAGTGATCAAAAACTGATATATGAGGTTACCGTTTCTGTGGCAGCAGCTTCAAAGACAGTCCAAACGGTGAGAGAGAAACAGGTTTGTAAATCCCACTCTGCTTCGTTAGTCTGTCTTTGTTTACAGTCCTAGGCAAGACTATAGCTGATTTCAGCTCTTGCCTGGATGGCGGTATATGATGGACCAAACAGTGATCAGAAACTGATATATGAGGTTACCGCTTCTGTGGCAGCAGCTTCAAAGACAGTCCAAACGGCGAGAGAGAAACAGGTTTGTAAATCCCACTCTGCTTCTGTTAGTCTGTCTTTGCTTACAGTCCTAGGCAAGACTATAGCTGGTTTCAGCTTTGCCTGAGATCGGTATGAGATGGACCAAACAGTGATCAGAAACTCCCACTGCGGCTCTTTGACAGAGTGGTATGCATCCTTTATTATTGTCTAACAGTGATGTAGTATGTCACATTGCCCAGCAATCGCACACGGGTCTCTCTGCTGCAGGCGAGAATTCTACCAGTCTCTTTCAGGAAAGTAATATTGACCAATGCTAAATTAAAACAACAGAATGACATCCGTAGGTATTTTATGAGCAGCACTTAATTTCCAGTTCAATTTAAGAGCAGCTAAATCAGGTTGCGCTTTCATCCGCTACTGCTTCTGCCTACGGCCGAATCGAACCTGGTCTCTCTCGCGCGCAGGCGAGAATTCTACCACTGAACCACCAATGCCCGCCTCTTGGCTGGGGTGTGCCATTGTGCTTGAGTCAAACACCTGGACGCCTGCTGACTGAGGGCAGGTGTGGGGATTACAGGAGGTGAGAATGGTTTCTTTTCATACCTGCAGTAAAACTCGCTCAGGTCGCCTGCCAGTTGTTGATTTGCCACAATGCTGGGGGATGGTGTCTTGTAATTGGTCATGTCTTTCAGACCTTTCACACAGAGTCTGTGCCACTAGAAGAGAACTGAGTGCGAAGCTTTTCAGAATAATTCCTCTTTGTTTACTGAGTTTAGCAGTAAACCATTGTTTGTCGCTGTTATGGTTAAATAAGTCCTGGTAGGAACGCATATGTCCTCACAGAAACTGATATATGAGGTTACCGCTTCTGTGGCAGCAGCTTCAAAGACAGTCCAAACGGTGGAGAGAAACAGGATTGTGAATCCCACTCTGCTTCGTTAGTCTGTCTTTGCTGACAGTCCTAGGCAAGACTATAGCTGGTTTCAGCTTTGCCTGGAGGCGCGGTATGAAATGGACCAATCAGTGATCAGAAACTGATATATGAGGTTACCGCTTCTGTGGCAGCAGCTTCAAAGACAGTCCAAACGGCGAGAGAAACAGGTTTGTAAATCCCGCTCTGCCTCAAGTTAGTCTGTCTTTGTTTACAGTCCTAGGCAAGACTATAGCTGATTTCAGCTCTTGCCTGGATGGCGGTATATAATGGACTAAACAGTGATCAGAAACTGATATATGAGGTTACCGCTTCTGTGGCAGCAGCTTCCAAGACAGTCCAAACGGTGGAGAGAAACAGGTTTGTGAATCCCACTCTGCTTCGTTAGTCTGTCTTTTGTTTACAGTCCTAGGCAAGACTATAGCTGATCTCAGCTCTTGCCTGGATGGCGTATATATGATGGACCAAACAGTGATCAGAAACTGATATATGAGGTTACCGCTTCTGTGGCAGCAGCTTCAAAGACAGTCCAAACGGCGAGAGAGAAACAGGTTTGTAAATCCCACTCTGCTTCGTTAGTCTGTCTTTGTTTACAGTCCTAGGCAAGACTATAGCTGGTTTCAGCTTTTGCCTGGAGATCGGTATGAGATGGACCAAACAGTGATCAGAAACTCCCAAGGCGGCTCTTTGACAGAGTGGTATGCATCCTTTATTATTGTCTAACAGTGATGTAGTATGTCACATTGCCCAGCAATCGCACACGGGTCTCCCGCGCAGGCGAGAATTCTACCAGTCTCTTTCAGGAAAGTAATATTGACCAATGCTAAATTAAAAAAACAGAATGACATCTGTAGGTATTTTATGAGCAGCACTTAATTTCCAGTTCAATTTTAAGAGCAGCTAAATCAGGTTGCGCTTTTCATCCGCCACTGCTTCTGCCTGCTACGGCCGAATCGAACCCGGTCTCCCGCGCGGCAGGCGAGAATTCTACCACTGAACCACCAATGCCCGCCTCTTGGCTGGGGTGTGCCATTGTGTTGAGTCAAACACCTGGACGCCTGCTGACTGAGGGCAGGTGTGGGGGATTACAGGAGGTGAGAATGGTTTCTTTTCATACCTGCAGTAAAACCTGCTCAGGTCGCCTGCCAGTTGTTGATTTGCCACAATGCTGGGGATGGTGTCTTGTAATTGGTCATGTCTTTCAGACCTTCCACACAGAGTCTGTGCCACTAGAAGAGAACTGAGTGCAAGCTTTTCAGAATAATTCTCTTTGTTTACTGAGTTTAGCAGTAAACCATTGTTTGTCGTTGTTATAAGTTAAATAAGTCCTGGTAGGAACGCATATGTCCTCACAGAAACTGATATATGAGGTTACCGCTTCTGTGGCAGCAGCTTCAAAGACAGTCCAAACGGTGGAGAGAAACAGGATTGTGAATCCCACTCTGCTTCGTTAGTCTGTCTTTGCTGACAGTCCTAGGCAAGACTATAGCTGGTTTCAGCTTTTGCCTGGAGGGCGGTATGAAATGGACCAACTCAGTGATCAGAAACTGATATATGAGGTTACCGCTTCTGTGGCAGCAGCTTCAAAGACAGTCCAAACGGCGAGAGAGAAACAGGTTTGTATATCCCGCTCTGCCTCAAGTTAGTCTGTCTTTGTTTACAGTCCTAGGCAAGACTATAGCGGGTTTCAGCTCTTGCCTGGATGGCGTGTATATAATGGACTCAAACAGTGATCAGAAAAACTGATATATGAGGTTACCGCTTCTGTGGCAGCAGCTTCAAAGACAGTCCAAACGGTGGGAGAGAAACAGGTTTGTGAATCCCACTCTGCTTCGTTAGTCTGTCTTTGTTTACAGTCCTAGGCAAGACTATAGCTGATCTCAGCTCTTGCCTGGATGGCGTATATGATGGACCAAACAGTGATCAAAAACTGATATATGAGGTTACCGCTTCTGTGGCAGCAGCTTCAAAGACAGTCCAAACGGCGAGAGAGAAACAGGTTTGTAAATCCCACTCTGCTTCGTTAGTCTGTCTTTGTTTACAGTCCTAGGCAAGACTATAGCTGGTTTCAGCTTTTGCCTGGAGGTCGGTATGAGATGGACCAAACAGTGATCAGAAACTCCTAAGGCGGCTCTTGGACAGAGTGGTATGCATCCTTTATTATTGTCTAACAGTGATGTAGTATGTCACATTGCCCAGCAATCGTGACACGGGTCTCCCCGCGCAGGCGCAGAATTCTACCAGTCTCTTTCAGGAAAGTAATATTGACCAATGCTAAATTAAAACAACAGAATGACATCCGTAGGTATTTTATGAGCAGCACTTAATTTCCAGTTCAATTTTAAGAGCAGCTAAATCAGGTTGCGCTTTCTGTCCACCACTGCTTCTGCCTGCTACGGCCGAATCGAACCCGGTCTCCCGCGCGCAGGCGAGAATTCTACCACTGAACCACCAATGCCCGCCTCTTGGCTGGGGTGTGCCATTGTGCTTGAGTCAAACACCTGACGTCTGCTGACTGAGGGCAGGTGTGGGGATTACAGGAGGTGAGAATGGTTTCTTTTCATACCTGCAGTAAAACTCTGCTCAGGTCGTCTGCCAGTTGTTGATTTGCCACAATGCTGGGGGATGGTGTCTTGTAATTGGTCATGTCTTTCAGACCTTTCCACACAGAGTCTGTGCCACTAGAAGAGAACTGAGTGCGAAGCTTTTCAGAATAATTCTTTTTGTTTACTGAGTTTAGCAGTAAACCATTGTTTGTCGTTGTTATAAGTTAAATAAGTCCTGGTAGGAACGCATATGTCCTCACAGAAACTGATATATGAGGTTACCGTTTCTGTGGCAGCAGCTTCAAAGACAGTCCAAACGGTGGAGAGAAACAGGATTGTGAATCCCACTCTGCTTCGTTAGTCTGTCTTTGTTGACAGTCCTAGGCAAGACTATAGCTGGTTTCAGCTTTGCCTGGAGGGCGGTATGAAATGGACCAATCAGTGATCAGAAACTGATATATGAGGTTACCGCTTTCTGTGGCAGCAGCTTCAAAGACAGTCCAAACGGCGAGAGAGAAACAGGTTTGTATATCCCGCTCTGCCTCGTTAGTCTGTCTTTGTTTACAGTCCTAGGCAAGACTATAGCGGGTTTCAGCTCTTGCCTGGATGGCGGTATATAATGGACTAAAACAGTGATCAGAAACTGATATATGAGGTTACCGCTTCTGTGGCAGCAGCTTCCAAGACAGTCCAAACGGTGGGAGAGAAACAGGTTTGTGAATCCCACTCTGCTTCGTTAGTCTGTCTTTGTTTACAGTCCTAGGCAAGACTATAGCTGATTTCAGCTCTGCCTGGATGGCGGTATATGATGGACCAAACAGTGATCAAAAACTGATATATGAGGTTACCGTTTCTGTGGCAGCAGCTTCAAAGACAGTCCAAACGGCGAGAGAGAAACAGGTTTGTAAATCCCACTCTGCTTCGTTAGTCTGTCTTTGTTTACAGTCCTAGGCAAGACTATAGCTGGTTTCAGCTTTTGCCTGGAGGTCGGTATGAGATGGACCAAACAGTGATCAGAAACTCCCAGGCGGCTCTTTGACAGAGTGGTATGCATCCTTTATTATTGTCTAACAGTGATGTAGTATGTCACATTGCCCAGCAATCGCACACGGGTCTCCTCGCGCAGGCAGAATTCTACCAGTCTCTTTCAGGAAAGTAATATTGACCAATGCTAAATTAAAAACAACAGAATGACATCCGTAGGTATTTTATGAGCAGCACTTAATTTCCAGTTCAATTTTAAGAGCAGCTAAATCAGGTTGCGCTTTCATCCGCCACTGCTTCTGCCTGCTACGGCCGAATCGAACCCGGTCCCCGCGCGCAGGCGAGAATTCTACCACTGAACCACACAATGCCCGCCTCTTGGCTGGGGTGTGCCATTGTGCTTGAGTCAAACACCTGGACGTCTGCTGACTGAGGGCAGGTGGGGGATTACAGGAGGTGAGAATGGTTTCTTTCATACCTGCAGTAAAACTCTGCTCAGGTCGCCTGCCAGTTGTTGATTTGCCACAAATGCTGGGGGATGGTGTCTTGTAATTGGTCATGTCTTTCAGACCTTTCCACACAGAGTCTGTGCCACTAGAAGAGAACTGAGTGCGAAGCTTTTCAGAATAATTCTTTGTTTACTGAGTTTAGCAGTAAACCATTGTTTGTCGTTGTTATAAGTTAAATAAGTCCTGGTAGGAACGCATATGTCCTCACAGAAACTGATATATGAGGTTACCGCTTTCTGTGGCAGCAGCTTCAAAGACAGTCCAAACGGTGGAGAGAAACAGGATTGTGAATCCCACTCTGCTTCGTTAGTCTGTCTTTGTTGACAGTCCTAGGCAAGACTATAGCTGGTTTCAGCTTTTGCCTGGAGGGCGGTATGAAATGGACCAATCAGTGATCAGAAACTGATATATGAGGTTACCGCTTTCTGTGGCAGCAGCTTCAAAGACAGTCCAAACGGCGATCGGTGAGAGAGAAACAGGTTTGTATATCCCGCTCTGCCTCGTTAGTCTGTCTTAGTCTGTCTTTGTTTACAGTCCTAGGCAAGACTATAGCGGGTTCAGCTCTTGCCTGGATGGCGTATATAATGGACTAAAACAGTGATCAGAAACTGATATATGAGGTTACCGCTTCTGTGGCAGCAGCTTCCAAAGACAGTCCAAACGGTGGGAGAGAAACAGGTTTGTGAATCCCACTCTGCTTCAAGTAGTCTGTCTTTGTTTACAGTCCTAGGCAAGACTATAGCTGATCTCAGCTCTTGCCTGGATGGCGTATATGATGGACCAAACAGTGATCAAAAACTGATATATGAGGTTACCGCTTCTGTGGCAGCAGCTTCAAAGACAGTCCAAACGGCGAGAGAGAAACAGGTTTGTGTAAATCCCACTCTGCTTCGTTAGTCTGTCTTTGTTTACAGTCCTAGGCAAGACTATAGCTGGTTTCAGCTTTTGCCTGAGATCGGTATGAGATGGACCAAACAGTGATCAGAAACTCCCAAGGCGGCTCTTGACAGAGTGGTATGCATCCTTTATTATTGTCTAACAGTGATGTAGTATGTCACATTGCCCAGCAATCGCACACGGTCTCCCGCTGCAGGCGAGAATTCTACCAGTCTCTTTCAGGAAAGTAATATTGACCAATGCTAAATTAAAACAACAGAATGACATCCGTAGGTATTTTATGAGCAGCACTTAATTTCCAGTTCAATTTTAAGAGCAGCTAAATCAGGTTGCGTTTTCATCCACCACTGCTTCTGCCTGCTACGGCCGAATCGAACCCGGGTCCCCGCGCAGGCAGGCGAGAATTCTACCACTGAACCACCAATGCCCGCCTCTTGGCTGGGGTGTGCCATTGTGTTGAGTCAAACACCTGGACGCCTGCTACTGAGGGCAGGTGGGGGATTACAGGAGGTGAGAATGGTTTCTTTCATACCTGCAGTAAAACTCGCTCAGGTCGTCTGCCAGTTGTTGATTTGCCACAATGCTGGGGGATGGTGTCTTGTAATTGGTCATGTCTTTCAGACCTTCCCACACAGAGTCTGTGCCACTAGAAGAGAACTGAGTGCGGCTTTTCAGAATAATTCCTCTTTGTTTACTGAGTTTAGCAGTAAACCATTGTTTGTCGTTGTTATAAGTTAAATAAGTCCTGGTAGGAACGCATATGTCCTCACAGAAACTGATATATGAGGTTACCGCTTCTGTGTGCAGCAGCTTCAAAGACAGTCCAAACGGTGGGAGAGAAACAGGATTGTGAATCCCACTCTGCTTCGTTAGTCTGTCTTTGCTGACAGTCCTAGGCAAGACTATAGCTGGTTTCAGCTTTTGCCTGGAGGGCGGTATGAAATGGACCAATCAGTGATCAGAAACTGATATATGATGAGGTTACCGCTTCTGTGGCAGCAGCTTCAAAGACAGTCCAAACGGCGAGAGAGAAACAGGTTTGTATATCCCGCCTGCCTCGTTAGTCTGTCTTTGTTTACAGTCCTAGGCAAGACTATAGCGGGTTTCAGCTCTTGCCTGGATGGCGGTATATAATGGACTAAACAGTGATCAGAAACTGATATATGAGGTTACCGCTTCTGTGGCAGCAGCTTCCAAGACAGTCCAAACGGTGGGAGAGAAAAACAGGTTTGTGAATCCCACTCTGCTTCGTTAGTCTGTCTTTGTTTACAGTCCTAGGCAAGACTATAGCTGATCTCAGCTCTTGCCTGGATGGCGGTATATGATGGACCAAACAGTGATCAAAAACTGATATATGAGGTTACCGCTTGTGGCAGCAGCTTCAAAGACAGTCCAAACGGCGAGAGAGAAAACAGGTTTGTAAATCCCACTCTGCTTCGTTAGTCTGTCTTTGTTTACAGTCCTAGGCAAGACTATAGCTGGTTTCAGCTTTTGCCTGGAGGTCGGTATGAGATGGACCAAACAGTGATCAGAAACTCCCAAGGCGGCTCTTTGGACAGAGTGGTATGCATCCTTTATTATTGTCTAACAGTGATGTAGTATGTCACATTGCCCAGCAATCGCACACGGGTCTCCCGCGCAGGCGAGAATTCTACCAGTCTCTTTCAGGAAAGTAATATTGACCAATGCTAAATTAAAACAACAGAATGACATCCGTAGGGTATTTTATGAGCAGCACTTAATTTCCAGTTCAATTTTAAGAGCAGCTAAATCAGGTTGCGTTTTCATCCACCACTGCTTCTGCCTGCTACGGCCGAATCGAACCCGGTCTCCGCGCGCAGGCGAGAATTTACCACTGAACCACCAATGCCCGCCTCTTGGCTGGGGTGTGCCATTGTGCTTGAGTCAAACACCTGGACGCCTGCTGACTGAGGGCAGGTGTGGGGATTACAGGAGGTGAGAATGGTTTTTTCATACCTGCAGTAAAACTCGCTCAGGTCGTCTGCCAGTTGTTGATTTGCCACAATGCTGGGGGATGGTGTCTTGTAATTGGTCATGTCTTTCAGACCTTCCCACACAGAGTCTGTGCCACTAGAAGAGAACTGAGTGCTAAGCTTTTCAGAATAATTCTCTTTTGTTTACTGAGTTTAGCAGTAAACCATTGTTTGTCGTTGTTATAAGTTAAATAAGTCCTGGTAGGAACGCATATGTCCTCACAGAAACTGATATATGAGGTTACCGCTTTCTGTGGCAGCAGCTTCAAAGACAGTCCAAACGGTGGGAGAGAAACAGGATTGTGAATCCCACTCTGCTTCGTTAGTCTGTCTTTGTTGACAGTCCTAGGCAAGACTATAGCTGGTTTCAGCTTTTGCCTGGAGGGCGGTATGAAATGGACCAATCAGTGATCAGAAACTGATATATGAGGTTACCGCTTCTGTGGCAGCAGCTTCAAAGACAGTCCAAACGGAGAGAGAAACAGGTTTGTATATCCCGCCTGCCTCGTTAGTCTGTCTTTGTTTACAGTCCTAGGCAAGACTATAGCGGGTTTCAGCTCTTGCCTGGATGGCGGTATATAATGGACTGAAACAGTGATCAGAAACTGATATATGAGGTTACCGCTTTCTGTGGCAGCAGCTTCCAAGACAGTCCAAACGGTGGGAGAGAAACAGGTTTGTGAATCCCACTCTGCTTCGTTAGTCTGTCTTTGTTTACAGTCCTAGGCAAGACTATAGCTGATCTCAGCTCTTGCCTGGATGGCGGTATATGATGGACCAAACAGTGATCAAAAACTGATATATGAGGTTACCGCTTTCTGTGGCAGCAGCTTCAAAGACAGTCCAAACGGCGAGAGAGAAACAGGTTTGTAAATCCCACTCTGCTTCGTTAGTCTGTCTTTGTTTACAGTCCTAGGCAAGACTATAGCTGGTTTCAGCTTTTGCCTGGATGGCGGTATGAGATGGACCCAAACAGTGATCAGAAACTCCCAATGCGGCTCTTTTTGGACAGAGTGGTATGCATCCTTTATTATTGTCTAACAGTGATGTAGTATGTCACATTGCCCAGCAATCGCACACGGGTCTCCCGCGGCAGGCGAGAATTCTACCAGTCTCTTTCAGGAAAGTAATATTGACCAATGCTAAATTAAAACAACAGAATGACATCCGTAGGTATTTTATGAGCAGCACTTAATTTCCAGTTCAATTTTAAGAGCAGCTAAATCAGGTTGCGCTTTTCATCCGCCACTGCTTCTGCCTGCTACGGCCGAATCGAACCCGGTCTCCCGCGCGCAGGCGAGAATTTACCACTGAACCACCAATGCCCGCCTCTTGGCTGGGGTGTGCCATTGTGCTTGAGTCAAACACCTGGACGCCTGCTGACTGAGGGCAGGTGTGGGGATTACAGGAGGTGAGAATGGTTTCTTTTCATACCTCCAGTAAAACTCGGTCAGGTCGTCTGCCAGTTGTTGATTTGCCACAATGCTGGGGGATGGTGTCTTGTAATTGGTCATGTCTTTCAGACCTTCCACACAGAGTCTGTGCCACTAGAAGAGAACTGAGTGCGAAGCTTTTCAGAATAATTCTCTTTGTTTACTGAGTTTAGCAGTAAACCATTGTTTGTCGTTGTTATAAGTTAAATAAGTCCTGGTAGGAACGCATATGTCCTCACAGAAACTGATATATGAGGTTACCGTTTCTGTGGCAGCAGCTTCAAAGACAGTCCAAACGGTGGGAGAGAAACAGGATTGTGAATCCCACTCTGCTTCGTTAGTCTGTCTTTGTTGACAGTCCTAGGCAAGACTATAGCTGGTTTCAGCTTTTGCCTGGAGGGCGGTATGAAATGGACCAATCAGTGATCAGAAACTGATATATGAGGTTACCGTTTCTGTGGCAGCAGCTTCAAAGACAGTCCAAACGGCGAGAGAGAAACAGGTTTGTATATCCCGCTCTGCCTCGTTAGTCTGTCTTTGTTTACAGTCCTAGGCAAGACTATAGCTGATTTCAGCTCTTGCCTGGATGGCGGTATATAATGGACTAAACAGTGATCAGAAACTGATATATGAGGTTACCGCTTCTGTGGCAGCTTCTTCAAAGACAGTCCAAACGGTGGAGAGAAACAGGTTTGTGAATCCCACTCTGCTTCGTTAGTCTGTCTTTGTTTACAGTCCTAGGCAAGACTATAGCTGATCTCAGCTCTTGCCTGGATGGCGGTATATGATGGACCAAACAGTGATCAAAAACTGATATATGAGGTTACCGTTTCTGTGGCAGCAGCTTCAAAGACAGTCCAAACGGCGAGAGAGAAACAGGTTTGTAAATCCCACTCTGCTTCGTTAGTCTGTCTTTGTTTACAGTCCTAGGCAAGACTATAGCTGGTTTCAGCTTTGCCTGGAGGTCGGTATGAGATGGACCAAACAGTGATCAGAAACTCCTAAGGCGGCTCTTGGACAGAGTGGTATGCATCCTTTATTATTGTCTAACAGTGATGTAGTATGTCACATTGCCCAGCAATCGCACACGGGTCTCTCATGCAGGCGAGAATTCTACCAGTCTCTTTCAGGAAAGTAATATTGACCAATGCTAAATTAAAACAACAGAATGACATCCGTAGGTATTTTATGAGCAGCACTTAATTTCCAGTTCAATTTTAAGAGCAGCTAAATCAGGTTGCGCTTTTTGTCCCACCACTGCTTCTGCCTGCTACGGCCGAATCGAACCCGGTCTCTCAGCGCGGCAGGCGAGAATTCTACCACTGAACTCCACCAATGCCCGCCTCTTGGCTGGGGTGTGCCATTGTGCTTGAGTCAAACACCTGGACGCCTGCTGACTGAGGGCAGGTGTGGGGATTACAGGAGGTGAGAATGGTTTCTTTTCATACCTGCAGTAAAACCTGCTCAGGTCGCCTGCCAGTTGTTGATTTGCCACAATGCTGGGGGATGGTGTCTTGTAATTGGTCATGTCTTTCAGACCTTTCCACACAGAGTCTGTGCCACTAGAAGAGAACTGAGTGCGAAGCTTTTCAGAATAATTCCTTTTTTTTTTACTGAGTTTAGCAGTAAACCATTGTTTGTCGTTGTTATAAGTTAAATAAGTCCTGGTAGGAACGTGTATATGTCCTCACAGAAACTGATATATGAGGTTACCGCTTCTGTGGCAGCAGCTTCAAAGACAGTCCAAACGGTGGGAGAGAAACAGGATTGTGAATCCCACTCTGCTTCGTTAGTCTGTCTTTGTTGACAGTCCTAGGCAAGACTATAGCTGGTTTCAGCTTTAGCCTGGAGGGCGGTATGAAATGGACCAATCAGTGATCAGAAACTGATATATGAGGTTACCGTTTCTGTGGCAGCAGCTTCAAAGACAGTCCAAACGGCGAGAGAGAAAAACAGGTTTGTATATCCCGCTCTGCCTCGTTAGTCTGTCTTTGTTTACAGTCCTAGGCAAGACTATAGCGGGTTTCAGCTCTTGCCTGGATGGCGTGTATATAATGGACTAAACAGTGATCAGAAACTGATATATGAGGTTACCGCTTTCTGTGGCAGCAGCTTCCAAGACAGTCCAAACGGTGGGAGAGAAACAGGTTTGTGAATCCCACTCTGCTTCGTTAGTCTGTCTTTGTTTACAGTCCTAGGCAAGACTATAGCTGATCTCAGCTCTTGCCTGGATGGCGGTATATGATGGACCAAACAGTGATCAAAAACTGATATATGAGGTTACCGCTTTCTGTGGCAGCAGCTTCAAAGACAGTCCAAACGGCGAGAGAGAAACAGGTTTGTAAATCCCACTCTGCTTCGTTAGTCTGTCTTTGTTTACAGTCCTAGGCAAGACTATAGCTGGTTTCAGCTTTTGCCTGGAGGTCGGTATGAGATGGACCAAACAGTGATCAGAAACTCCCAAGGCGGCTCTTTGGACAGAGTGGTATGCATCCTTTATTATTGTCTAACAGTGATGTAGTATGTCACATTGCCCAGCAATCGCACACGGGTCTCCCCCGCGGCAGGCGAGAATTCTACCAGTCTCTTTCAGGAAAGTAATATTGACCAATGCTAAATTAAAACAACAGAATGACATCCGTAGGTATTTTATGAGCAGCACTTAATTTCCAGTTCAATTTTAAGAGCAGCTAAATCAGGTTGCGCTTTCATCCGCCACTGCTTCTGCCTGCTACGGCCGAATCGAACCCGGTCTCCCCGCGCGGCAGGCGAGAATTCTACCACTGAACCACCAATGCCCGCCTCTTGGCTGGGGTGTGCCATTGTGCTTGAGTCAAACACCTGGACGCCTCTGCTGACTGAGGGCAGGTGTGGGGATTACAGGAGGTGAGAATGGTTTCTTTTCATACCTGCAGTAAAACTCGCTCAGGTCGCCTGCCAGTTGTTGATTTGCCACAATGCTGGGGGATGGTGTCTTGTAATTGGTCATGTCTTTCAGACCTTTCCACACAGAGTCTGTGCCACTAGAAGAGAACTGAGTGCGAAGCTTTTCAGAATAATTCCTCTTTGTTTACTGAGTTTAGCAGTAAACCATTGTTTGTCGTTGTTATAAGTTAAATAAGTCCTGGTAGGAACGCATATGTCCTCACAGAAACTGATATATGAGGTTACCGTTTCTGTGGCAGCAGCTTCAAAGACAGTCCAAACGGTGGGAGAGAAACAGGATTGTGAATCCCACTCTGCTTCGTTAGTCTGTCTTTGTTGACAGTCCTAGGCAAGACTATAGCTGGTTTCAGCTTTTGCCTGGAGGGCGGTATGAAATGGACCAATCAGTGATCAGAAACTGATATATGAGGTTACCGTTTCTGTGGCAGCAGCTTCAAAGACAGTCCAAACGGCGAGAGAGAAACAGGTTTGTATATCCCGCTCTGCCTCGTTAGTCTGTCTTTGTTTACAGTCCTAGGCAAGACTATAGCGGGTTTCAGCTCTTGCCTGGATGGCGGTATATAATGGACCAAAACAGGATCAGAAACTGATATATGAGGTTACCGCTTCTGTGGCAGCAGCTTCCAAGACAGTCCAAACGGTGGAGAGAAACAGGTTTGTGAATCCCACTCTGCTTCGTTAGTCTGTCTTTGTTTACAGTCCTAGGCAAGACTATAGCTGATCTCAGCTCTTGCCTGGATGGCGGTATATGATGGACCAAACAGTGATCAAAAACTGATATATGAGGTTACCGCTTCTGTGGCAGCAGCTTCAAAGACAGTCCAAACGGTGGAGAGAGAAACAGGTTTGTGAATCCCACTCTGCTTCCTTAGTCTGTCTTTGTTTACAGTCCTAGGCAAGACTATAGCTGATTTCAGCTCTTGCCTGGATGGCGTATATATGATGGACCAAACAGTGATCAGAAACTGATATATGAGGTTACCGCTTCTGTGGCAGCAGCTTCAAAAGACAGTCCAAACGGCGAGAGAGAAACAGGTTTGTAAATCCCACTCTGCTTCGTTAGTCTGTCTTTTTGTTTACAGTCCTAGGCAAGACTATAGCTGGTTTCAGCTTTTGCCTGGAGATCGGTATGAGATGGACCAAACAGTGATCAGAAACTCCCAGGCGCTCTTTGGACAGAGTGGTATGCATCCTTTATTATTGTCTAACAGTGATGTAGTATGTCACATTGCCCAGCAATCGCAAACGGGTCTCCCGCGCAGGCGAGAATTCTACCAGTCTCTTTCAGGAAAGTAATATTGACCAATGCTAAATTAAAACAACAGAATGACATCCGTAGGTATTTTATGAGCAGCACTTAATTTCCAGTTCAATTTTAAGAGCAGCTAAATCAGGTTGCGTTTTCATCGCCACTGCTTCTGCCTGCTACGGCCGAATCGAACCCGGGTCTCCCGCGCGGCGAGAATTCTACCACTGAACCACCAATGCCCGCCTCTTGGCTGGGGTGTGCCATTGTGCTTGAGTCAAACACCTGGACGTCTGCTGACTGAGGGCAGGTGTGGGGGATTACAGGAGGTGAGAATGGTTTCTTTTCATACCTGCAGTAAAACTCGTTCAGGTCGTCTGCCAGTTGTTGATTTGCCACAATGCTGGGGGATGGTGTCTTGTAATTGGTCATGTCTTTCAGACCTTTCCACACAGAGTCTGTGCCACTAGAAGAGAACTGAGTGCGAAGCTTTTCAGAATAATTCTCTTTGTTTACTGAGTTTAGCAGTGAAACCATTGTTTGTCGTTGTTATAAGTTAAATAAGTCCTGGTAGGAACGCATATGTCCTCACAGAAACTGATTTATGAGGTTACCGTTTCTGTGGCAGCAGCTTCCAAGACAGTCCAAACGGTGGGAGAGAAACAGGTTTGTGAATCCCACTCTGCTTTGTTAGTCTGTCTTTGTTTACAGTCCTAGGCAAGACTATAGCGGGTTTCAGCTCTTGCCTGGAGGGCGGTATGATCATGGACCAAACAGTGATCAAAAACTGATATATGAGGTTACCGCTTCTGTGGCAGCAGCTTCAAAGACAGTCCAAACGGCGAGAGAGAGAAACAGGTTTGTAAATCCCGCCTGCCTCGTTAGTCTGTCTTTGTTTACAGTCCTAGGCAAGACTATAGCGGGTTTCAGCTCTTGCCTGGATGGCGGTATATAATGGACCAAACAGTGATCAGAAACTGATATATGAGGTTACTGCTTCTGTGGCAGCAGCTTCCAAGACAGTCCAAACGGTGGGAGAGAAACAGGTTTGTGAATCCCACTCTGCTTCGTTAGTCTGTCTTTGTTTACAGTCCTAGGCAAGACTATAGCTGATCTCAGCTCTTGCCTGGATGGCGGTATATGATGGACCAAACAGTGATCAAAAACTGATATATGAGGTTACCGTTTCTGTGGCAGCAGCTTCAAAGACAGTCCAAACGGCGAGAGAGAAACAGGTTTGTAAATCCCACTCTGCTTCGTTAGTCTGTCTTTGTTTACAGTCCTAGGCAAGACTATAGCTGATTTCAGCTCTTGCCTGGATGGCGGTATATGATGGACCAAACAGTGATCAGAAACTGATATATGAGGTTACCGTTTCTGTGGCAGCAGCTTCAAAGACAGTCCAAACGGCGAGAGAGAAACAGGTTTGTAAATCCCACTCTGCTTCGTTAGTCTGTCTTTGTTTACAGTCCTAGGCAAGACTATAGCTGATCTCAGCTCTTGCCTGGATGGCGGTATGAAATGGACCAATCAGTGATCAGAAACTGATATATGAGGTTACCGTTTCTGTGGCAGCAGCTTCAAAGACAGTCCAAACGGTGGGAGAGAAAAAGGATTGTGAATCCCACTCTGCTTCGTTAGTCTGTCTTTGTTGACAGTCCTAGGCAAGACTATAGCTGGTTTCAGCTTTTGCCTGGAGGGCGGTATGAAATGGAACAATCAGTGATCAGAAACTGATATATGAGGTTACCGTTTCTGTGGCAGCAGCTTCAAAGACAGTCCAAACGGTGGGAGAGAAACAGGATTGTGAATCCCACTCTGCTTCGTTAGTCTGTCTTTGTTTACAGTCCTAGGCAAGACTATAGCTGATTTCAGCTCTTGCCTGGATGGCGGTATGAAATGGACCAAACAGTGATCAAAAACTGATATATGAGGTTACCGTTTCTGTGGCAGCAGCTTCAAAGACAGTCCAAACGGCGAGAGAGAAACAGGTTTGTAAATCCCACTCTGCTTCGTTAGTCTGTCTTTTTTTTACAGTCCTAGGCAAGACTATAGCTGGTTTCAGCTTTTGCCTGGAGGTCGGTATATGAGATGGACCAAACAGTGATCAGAAACTGATAAGGCGGCTCTTGGACAGAGTGGTATGCATCCTTTATTATTGTCTAACAGTGATGTAGTATGTCACATTGCCCAGCAATCGCAAACGGGTCTCCCTCAAGCAGGCGAGAATTCTACCAGTCTCTTTCAGGAAAGTAATATTGACCAATGCTAAATTAAAACAACAGAATGACATCCGTAGGTATTTTATGAGCAGCACTTAATTTCCAGTTCAATTTTAAGAGCAGCTAAATCAGGTTGCGCTTTTTCATCCGCTTCACTGCTTCTGCCTGCTACGGCCGGAATCGAACCCGGGGTCTCGCGCCAGTCGAATTCTACCACTGAACCACCAATGCCCGCCTCTTGGCTGAGTGTGCCATTGTGCTTGAGTCAAACACCTGGTGGTCTGCTTACAGGGCAGGTGTGGGGGTTTACAGGAGGTGAGAATGGTTTCTTTTCATACCTGCAGTAAAACTCGCTCAGGTCGCCTGCCAGTTGTTGATTTGCCACAATGCTGGGGGATGGTGTCTTGTAATTGGTCTTGTCTTTCAGACCTTCCACACAGAGTCTGTGCCACTAGAAGAGAACTGAGTGCTAAGCTTTTCAGAATAATTCCTCTTTGTTTACTGAGTTTAGCAGTGAACCATTGTTTGTCGTTGTTATAAGTTAAATAAGTCCTGGTAGGAACAAATATGTCCTCACAGAAACTGATATATGAGGTTACCGTTTTGTGGGCAGCAGCTTCAAAGACAGTCCAAACGGTGGGAGAGAAACAGGTTTGTGAATCCCACTCTGCTTCGTTAGTCTGTCTTTGTTTACAGTCCTAGGCAAGACTATAGCTGATCTCAGCTCTTTGCCTGGAGGGCGGTATGAATGGCGGTATGGGACCAAATGTGATCAGAAACTGATATATGAGGTTACCGCTTCTGTGGCAGCAGCTTCAAAGACAGTCCAAACGGCGAGAGAGAAACAGGTTTGTAAATCCCACTCTGCTTCGTTAGTCTGTCTTTGTTTACAGTCCTAGGCAAGACTATAGCTGATCTCAGCTCTTGCCTGGATGGCGGTATGAAATGGACCAAACAGTGATCAGAAACTGATATATGAGGTTACCGTTTCTGTGGCAGCAGCTTCAAAGACAGTCCAAACGGTGGGAGAGAAACAGGATTGTGAATCCCACTCTGCTTCGTTAGTCTGTCTTTGTTGACAGTCCTAGGCAAGACTATAGCTGGTTTCAGCTTTTGCCTGGAGGGCGGTATGAAATGGACCAAACAGTGATCAAAAACTGATATATGAGGTTACCGTTTCTGTGGCAGCAGCTTCAAAGACAGTCCAAACGGTGGGAGAGAAACAGGATTGTGAATCCCACTCTGCTTCGTTAGTCTGTCTTTGTTGACAGTCCTAGGCAAGACTATAGCTGGTTTCAGCTTTTGCCTGGAGGGCGGTATGAAATGGACCAATCAGTGATCAGAAACTGATATATGAGGTTACCGTTTCTGTGGCAGCAGCTTCAAAGACAGTCCAAACGGCGAGAGAGAAACAGGTTTGTATATCCCGCTCTGCCTCGTTAGTCTGTCTTTGTTTATAGTCCTAGGCAAGACTATAGCGTGTTTCACCTCTTGCCTGGATGGCGGTATATAATGGACCAAACAGTGATCAGAAACTGATATATGAGGTTACCGCTTTCTGTGGCAGCAGCTTCTTCAAGACAGTCCAAACGGTGGGAGAGAAACAGGTTTGTGAATCCCACTCTGCTTCGTTAGTCTGTCTTTGTTTACAGTCCTAGGCAAGACTATAGCTGATCTCAGCTCTTGCCTGGATGGCGGTATATGATGGACCAAACAGTGATCAAAAACTGATATATGAGGTTACCGTTTCTGTGGCAGCAGCTTCAAAGACAGTCCAAACGGCGAGAGAGAAACAGGTTTGTAAATCCCACTCTGCTTCGTTAGTCTGTCTTTGTATACAGTCCTAGGCAAGACTATAGCTGGTTTCAGCTTTTGCCTGGAGGTCGGTATGAGATGGACCAAACAGTGATCAGAAACTCCCAAGGCGGCTCTTTGGACAGAGTGGTATGCATCCTTTATTATTGTCTAACAGTGATGTAGTATGTCACATTGCCCAGCAATCGCACACGGGTCTCCCCCGCGGCAGGCGAGAATTCTACCAGTCTCTTTCAGGAAAGTAATATTGACCAAATGCTAAATTAAAAAACAGAATGACATCCGTAGGTAGGTTTATGAGCAGCACTTAATTTCCAGTTCAATTTTAAGAGCAGCTAAATCAGGTTGCGCTTTCGTCCGCCACTGCTTCTGCTCTGCTACGGCGGAATCGAACCCGGTCTCCCGCGCGCAGGCGAGAATTCTACCACTGAACCACCAATGCCCGCCTCTTGGCTGGGGTGTGCCATTGTGCTTGAGTCAAACACCTGGACGTCTGCTGACTGAGGGCAGGTGTGGGGATTACAGGAGGTGAGAATGGTTTCTTTTCATACCTGCAGTAAAACTCGTTCAGGTCGTCTGCCAGTTGTTGATTTGCCACAATGCTGGGGGATGGTGTCTTGTAATTGGTCATGTCTTTCAGACCTTTCCACACAGAGTCTGTGCCACTAGAAGAGAACTGAGTGCGAAGCTTTTCAGAATAATTCCTCTTTGTTTACTGAGTTTAGCAGTAAACCATTGTTTGTCGTTGTTATAAGTTAAATAAGTCCTGGTAGGAACGCATATGTCCTCACAGAAACTGATATATGAGGTTACCGTTTCTGTGGCAGCAGCTTCAAAGACAGTCCAAACGGTGGGAGAGAAACAGGATTGTGAATCCCACTCTGCTTCGTTAGTCTGTCTTTGTTGACAGTCCTAGGCAAGACTATAGCTGGTTTCAGCTTTTGCCTGGAGGGCGGTATGAAATGGACCAATCAGTGATCAGAAACTGATATATGAGGTTACCGCTTTCTGTGGCAGCAGCTTCAAAGACAGTCCAAACGGCGAGAGAGAAACAGGTTTGTATATCCCGCTCCTGCCTCGTTAGTCTGTCTTTGTTTACAGTCCTAGGCAAGACTATAGCGGGTTTCAGCTCTTGCCTGGATGGCGGTATATAATGGACCAAACAGTGATCAGAAACTGATATATGAGGTTACCGCTTTCTGTGGCAGCAGCTTCCAAGACAGTCCAAACGGTGGGAGAGAAACAGGTTTGTGAATCCCACTCTGCTTCGTTAGTCTGTCTTTGTTTACAGTCCTAGGCAAGACTATAGCTGATCTCAGCTCTTGCCTGGATGGCGGTATATGATGGACCAAACAGTGATCAAAAACTGATATATGAGGTTACCGTTTCTGTGGCAGCAGCTTCAAAGACAGTCCAAACGGCGAGAGAGAAACAGGTTTGTAAATCCCACTCTGCTTCCTTTAGTCTGTCTTTGTTTACAGTCCTAGGCAAGACTATAGCTGGTTTCAGCTTTTGCCTGGAGATCGGTATGATGAGATGGACCAAACAGTGATCAGAAACTCCCAAGGCGGCTCTTTGGACAGAGTGGTATGCATCCTTTATTATTGTCTAACAGTGATGTAGTATGTCACATTGCCCAGCAATCGCAAACGGGTCTCCCAGCGGCAGGCGAGAATTCTACCAGTCTCTTTCAGGAAAGTAATATTGACCAATGCTAAATTAAAACAACAGAATGACATCCGTAGGTATTTTATGAGCAGCACTTAATTTCCAGTTCAATTTTAAGAGCAGCTAAATCAGGTTGCGTTTTGTCCGCCACTGCTTCTGCCTGCTACGGCCGAATCGAACCCGGGTCTCCCGCGGCAGGCGAGAATTCTACCACTGAACCACCAATGCCCGCCTCTTGGCTGGGGTGTGCCATTGTGCTTGAGTCAAACACCTGGACGTCTGCTGACTGAGGGCAGGTGTGGGGATTACAGGAGGTGAGAATGGTTTCTTTTCATACCTGCAGTAAAACTCGTTCAGGTCGTCTGCCAGTTGTTGATTTGCCACAATGCTGGGGGATGGTGTCTTGTAATTGGTCTTGTCTTTCAGACCTTTCCACACAGAGTCTGTGCCACTAGAAGAGAACTGAGTGCGAAGCTTTTCAGAATAATTCCTCTTTGTTTACTGAGTTTAGCAGTGAACCATTGTTTGTCGTTGTTATAAGTTAAATAAGTCCTGGTAGGAACGCATATGTCCTCACAGAAACTGATTTATGAGGTTACCGTTTCTGTGGCAGCAGCTTCCAAGACAGTCCAAACGGTGGGAGAGAAACAGGTTTGTGAATCCCACTCTGCTTTGTTAGTCTGTCTTTGTTTACAGTCCTAGGCAAGACTATAGCTGGTTTCAGCTTTTGCCTGGAGGGCGGTATGATCAATGGACCAAACAGTGATCAGAAACTGATATATGAGGTTACCGTTTCTGTGGCAGCAGCTTCAAAGACAGTCCAAACGGCGAGAGAGAAACAGGTTTGTAAATCCCGCTCTGCCTCGTTAGTCTGTCTTTGTTTACAGTCCTAGGCAAGACTATAGCGGGTTTCAGCTCTTGCCTGGATGGCGGTATATAATGGACCAAACAGTGATCAGAAACTGATATATGAGGTTACTGTTTCTGTGGCAGCAGCTTCAAAGACAGTCCAAACGGTGGGAGAGAAACAGGTTTGTGAATCCCACTCTGCTTCGTTAGTCTGTCTTTGTTTACAGTCCTAGGCAAGACTATAGCTGATCTCAGCTCTTGCCTGGATGGCGGTATATGATGGACCAAACAGTGATCAAAAACTGATATATGAGGTTACCGTTTCTGTGGCAGCAGCTTCAAAGACAGTCCAAACGGCGAGAAAGAAACAGGTTTGTAAATCCCACTCTGCTTCGTTAGTCTGTCTTTGTTTACAGTCCTAGGCAAGACTATAGCTGATTTCAGCTCTTGCCTGGATGGCGGTATATGATGGACCAAACAGTGATCAGAAACTGATATATGAGGTTACCGTTTCTGTGGCAGCAGCTTCAAAGACAGTCCAAACGGCGAGAGAGAAACAGGTTTGTAAATCCCACTCTGCTTCGTTAGTCTGTCTTTGTTTACAGTCCTAGGCAAGACTATAGCTGATTTCAGCTCTTGCCTGGATGGCGGTATGAAATGGACCAATCAGTGATCAGAAACTGATATATGAGGTTACCGTTTCTGTGGCAGCAGCTTCAAAGACAGTCCAAACGGTGGGAGAGAAAAAGGATTGTGAATCCCACTCTGCTTCGTTAGTCTGTCTTTGTTGACAGTCCTAGGCAAGACTATAGCTGATCTCAGCTCTTGCCTGGATGGCGGTATGAAATGGACCAATCAGTGATCAGAAACTGATATATGAGGTTACCGTTTCTGTGGCAGCAGCTTCAAAGACAGTCCAAACGGCGAGAGAGAAACAGGTTTGTATATCCCGCTCTGCCTCGTTAGTCTGTCTTTGTTTACAGTCCTAGGCAAGACTATAGCGGGTTTCAGCTCTTGCCTGGATGGCGGTATATAATGGACCAAACAGTGATCAGAAACTGATATATGAGGTTACCGTTTCTGTGGCAGCAGCTTCCAAGACAGTCCAAACGGTGGGAGAGAAACAGGTTTGTGAATCCCACTCTGCTTCGTTAGTCTGTCTTTGTTTACAGTCCTAGGCAAGACTATAGCTGATCTCAGCTCTTGCCTGGATGGCGGTATATGATGGACCAAACAGTGATCAAAAACTGATATATAGGTTACCGTTACTCTTTCTGTGGCAGCAGCTTCAAAGACAGTCCAAACGGCGAGAAAGAAACAGGTTTGTAAATCCCACTCTGCTTCGTTAGTCTGTCTTTGTTTACAGTCCTAGGCAAGACTATAGCTGATTTCAGCTCTTGCCTGGATGGCGGTATATGATGGACCAAACAGTGATCAGAAACTGATATATGAGGTTACCGTTTCTGTGGCAGCAGCTTCAAAGACAGTCCAAACGGCGAGAGAGAAACAGGTTTGTAAATCCCACTCTGCTTCAAGTAGTCTGTCTTTGTTTACAGTCCTAGGCAAGACTATAGCTGATTTCAGCTCTTGCCTGGATGGCGGTATATGATGGACCAAACAGTGATCAGAAACTGATATATGAGGTTACCGTTTCTGTGGCAGCAGCTTCAAAGACAGTCCAAACGGCGAGAGAGAAACAGGTTTGTAAATCCCACTCTGCTTCGTTAGTCTGTCTTTGTTTACAGTCCTAGGCAAGACTATAGCTGATCTCAGCTCTTGCCTGGATGGCGGTATGAAATGGACCAAACAGTGATCAGAAACTGATATATGAGGTTACCGTTTTTGTGGCAGCAGCTTCAAAGACAGTCCAAACGGTGGGAGAGAAACAGGATTGTGAATCCCACTCTGCTTCGTTAGTCTGTCTTTGTTGACAGTCCTAGGCAAGACTATAGCTGGTTTCAGCTTTTGCCTGGAGGGCGGTATGAAATGGAACAATCAGTGATCAGAAACTGATATATGAGGTTACCGTTTCTGTGGCAGCAGCTTCAAAGACAGTCCAAACGGTGGGAGAGAAACAGGATTGTGAATCCCACTCTGCCTCGTTAGTCTGTCTTTGTTGACAGTCCTAGGCAAGACTATAGCTGGTTTCAGCTTTTGCCTGGAGGGCGGTATGAAATGGACCAATCAGTGATCAGAAACTGATATATGAGGTTACCGTTTCTGTGGCAGCAGCTTCAAAGACAGTCCAAACGGCGAGAGAGAAACAGGTTTGTATATCCCGCTCTGCCTCGTTAGTCTGTCTTTGTTTATAGTCCTAGGCAAGACTATAGCGTGTTTCACCTCTTTCCTGGATGGCGGTATATAATGGACCAAACAGTGATCAGAAACTGATATATGAGGTTACCGTTTCTGTGGCAGCAGCTTCCAAGACAGTCCAAACGGTGGGAGAGAAACAGGTTTGTGAATCCCACTCTGCTTCGTTAGTCTGTCTTTGTTTACAGTCCTAGGCAAGACTATAGCTGATCTCAGCTCTTGCCTGGATGGCGGTATATGATGGACCAAACAGTGATCAAAAACTGATATATGAGGTTACCGTTTCTGTGGCAGCAGTTTCAAAGACAGTCCAAACGGCGAGAGAGAAACAGGTTTGTAAATCCCACTCTGCTTCGTTAGTCTGTCTTTGTATACAGTCCTAGGCAAGACTATAGCTGGTTTCAGCTTTTGCCTGGAGGTCGGTATGAGATGGACCAAACAGTGATCAGAAACTCCCAAGGCGGCTCTTTGGACAGAGTGGTATGCATCCTTTATTATTGTCTAACAGTGATGTAGTATGTCACATTGCCCAGCAATCGCACACGGGTCTCCCCGCGCAGGCGAGAATTCTACCAGTCTCTTTCAGGAAAGTAATATTGACCAATGCTAAATTAAAACAACAGAATGACATCCGTAGGTATTTTATGAGCAGCACTTAATTTCCAGTTCAATTTTAAGAGCAGCTAAATCAGGTTGCGTTTTCATCCGCCACTGCTTCTGCCTGCTACGGCCGCCGAATCGAACCCGGTCTCTCCGCGCAGGCGAGAATTCTACCACTGAACCACCAATGCCCGCCTCTTGGCTGGGGTGTGCCATTGTGCTTGAGTCAAACACCTGGACGTCTGCTGACTGAGGGCAGGTGTGGGGGATTACAGGAGGTGAGAATGGTTTCTTTTCATACCTGCAGTAAAACTCGTTCAGGTCGTCTGCCAGTTGTTGATTTGCCACAATGCTGGGGGATGGTGTCTTGTAATTGGTCATGTCTTTCAGACCTTTCCACACAGAGTCTGTGCCACTAGAAGAGAACTGAGTGCGAAGCTTTTCAGAATAATTCCTCTTTGTTTACTGAGTTTAGCAGTAAACCATTGTTTGTCGTTGTTATAAGTTAAATAAGTCCTGGTAGGAACGCATATGTCCTCACAGAAACTGATATATGAGGTTACCGTTTCTGTGGCAGCAGCTTCAAAGACAGTCCAAACAAACGGTGGGAGAGAAACAGGATTGTGAATCCCACTCTGCTTCGTTAGTCTGTCTTTGTTGACAGTCCTAGGCAAGACTATAGCTGGTTTCAGCTTTTGCCTGGAGGGCGGTATGAAATGGACCAATCAGTGATCAGAAACTGATATATGAGGTTACCGTTTCTGTGGCAGCAGCTTCAAAGACAGTCCAAACGGCGAGAGAGAAACAGGTTTGTATATCCCGCTCTGCCTCGTTAGTCTGTCTTTGTTTACAGTCCTAGGCAAGACTATAGCGGGTTTCAGCTCTTGCCTGGATGGCGGTATATAATGGACCAAACAGTGATCAGAAACTGATATATGAGGTTACCGTTTCTGTGGCAGCAGCTTCCAAGACAGTCCAAACGGTGGGAGAGAAACAGGTTTGTGAATCCCACTCTGCTTCGTTAGTCTGTCTTTGTTTACAGTCCTAGGCAAGACTATAGCTGATCTCAGCTCTTGCCTGGATGGCGGTATATGATGGACCAAACAGTGATCAAAAACTGATATATGAGGTTACCGTTTCTGTGGCAGCAGCTTCAAAGACAGTCCAAACGGTGGGAGAGAAACAGGTTTGTGAATCCCACTCTGCTTCCTTAGTCTGTCTTTGTTTACAGTCCTAGGCAAGACTATAGCTGATTTCAGCTCTTGCCTGGATGGCGGTATATGATGGACCAAACAGTGATCAGAAACTGATATATGAGATTACCGTTTCTGTGGCAGCAGCTTCAAAGACAGTCCAAACGGCGAGAGAGAAACAGGTTTGTAAATCCCACTCTGCTTTGTTAGTCTGTCTTTGTTTACAGTTCTAGGCAAGACTATAGCTGGTTTCAGCTTTTGCCTGGAGATCGGTATGAGATGGACCAAACAGTGATCAGAAACTCCCAAGGCGGCTCTTTGGACAGAGTGGTATGCATCCTTTATTATTGTCTAACAGTGATGTAGTATGTCACATTGCCCAGCAATCGCAAACGGGTCTCCCAGCGGCAGGCGAGAATTCTACCAGTCTCTTTCAGGAAAGTAATATTGACCAATGCTAAATTAAAACAACAGAATGACATCCGTAGGTATTTTATGAGCAGCACTTAATTTCCAGTTCAATTTTAAGAGCAGCTAAATCAGGTTGCGTTTTCATCCGCCACTGCTTCTGCCTGCTACGGCCGGGAATCGAACCCGGGTCTCCCGCGCGGCAGGCGAGAATTCTACCACTGAACCACCAATGCCCGCCTCTTGCTGGGGTGTGCCATTGTGCTTGAGTCAAACACCTGGACGTCTGCTGACTGAGGGCAGGTGTGGGGGATTACAGGAGGTGAGAATGGTTTCTTTTCATACCTGCAGTAAAACTCTTCAGGTCGTCTGCCAGTTGTTGATTTGCCACAATGCTGGGGGATGGTGTCTTGTAATTGGTCTTGTCTTTCAGACCTTTCCACACAGAGTCTGTGCCACTAGAAGAGAACTGAGTGCGAAGCTTTTCAGAATAATTCCTCTTTGTTTACTGAGTTTAGCAGTAAACCATTGTTTGTCGTTGTTATAAGTTAAATAAGTCCTGGTAGGAACGCATATGTCCTCACAGAAACTGATTTATGAGGTTACCGTTTCTGTGGCAGCAGCTTCAAAGACAGTCCAAACGGTGGGAGAGAAACAGGATTGTGAATCCCACTCTGCTTCGTTAGTCTGTCTTTGTTTACAGTCCTAGGCAAGACTATAGCTGGTTTCAGCTCTTGCCTGGAGGGCGGTATATAATGGACCAAACAGTGATCAGAAACTGATATATGAGGTTACCGTTTCTGTGGCAGCAGCTTCAAAGACAGTCCAAACGGCGAGAGAAACAGGTTTGTAAATCCCGCTCTGCCTCGTTAGTCTGTCTTTGTTTACAGTCCTAGGCAAGACTATAGCTGATCTCAGCTCTTGCCTGGATGGCGGTATATGATGGACCAAACAGTGATCAAAAACTGATATATGAGGTTACCGCTTTCTGTGGCAGCAGCTTCAAAGACAGTCCAAACGGTGGAAGAGAAACAGGTTTGTAAATCCCACTCTGCTTCGTTAGTCTGTCTTTGTTTACAGTCCTAGGCAAGACTATAGCTGATTTCAGCTCTTGCCTGGATGGCGGTATATGATGGACCAAACAGTGATCAGAAACTGATATATGAGGTTACCGCTTCTGTGGCAGCAGCTTCAAAGACAGTCCAAACGGCGAGAGAGAAAACAGGTTTGTAAATCCCACTCTGCTTCGTTAGTCTGTCTTTGTTTACAGTCCTAGGCAAGACTATAGCTGATCTCAGCTCTTGCCTGGATGGCGGTATGAAATGGACCAATCAGTGATCAGAAACTGATATATGAGGTTACCGTTTCTGTGGCAGCAGCTTCAAAGACAGTCCAAACGGTGGGAGAGAAAAAGGTTTGTGAATCCCACTCTTAGTCTCGTTTACAGTTGTCTTTGCTGACAGTCCTAGGCAAGACTGATAGCTGGTTTCAGCTTTTGCCTGGAGGGCGGTATGAAATGGAACAATCAGTGATCAGAAACTGATATATGAGGTTACATCCGTAGGTATTTTATGAGCAGCACTTAATTTCCAGTTCAATTTTAAGAGCAGCTAAATCAGGTTGCGTTTTCATCCGCCACTGCTTCTGCCTGCTACGGCCGGGAATCGAACCCGGTCTCCCGCGCGGGTAGGCGAGAATTCTACCACTGAACCACCAATGCCCGCCTCTTGGCTGGCTGTGTGCCATTGTGCTTGAGTCAAACACCTGGACGTCTGCTGACTGAGGGCAGGTGTGGGGATTACAGGAGGTGAGAATGGTTTCTTTTCATACCTGCAGTAAAACTCTTCAGGTCGTCTGCCAGTTGTTGATTTGCCACAATGCTGGGGGATGGTGTCTTGTAATTGGTCTTGTCTTTCAGACCTTTCCACACAGAGTCTGTGCCACTAGAAGAGAACTGAGTGCGAAGCTTTTCAGAATAATTCCTCTTTGTTTACTGAGTTTAGCAGTGAACCATTGTTTGTCGTTGTTATAAGTTAAATAAGTCCTGGTAGGAACGCATATGTCCTCACAGAAACTGATTTATGAGGTTACCGTTTCTGTGGCAGCAGCTTCCAAGACAGTCCAAACGGTGGGAGAGAAACAGGTTTGTGAATCCCACTCTGCTTTGTTAGTCTGTCTTTGTTTACAGTCCTAGGCAAGACTATAGCTGATCTCAGCTCTTGCCTGGAGGGCGGTATATCATGGACCAAACAGTGATCAAAAACTGATATATGAGGTTACCGCTTTCTGTGGCAGCAGCTTCAAAGACAGTCCAAACGGGCGAGAGAGAAACAGGTTTGTAAATCCCACTCTGCTTCGTTAGTCTGTCTTTGTTTACAGTCCTAGGCAAGACTATAGCTGATTTCAGCTCTTGCCTGGATGGCGGTATATAATGGACCAAACAGTGATCAGAAACTGATATATGAGGTTACCGTTTCTGTGGCAGCAGCTTCAAAGACAGTCCAAACGGCGAGAGAGAAAACAGGTTTGTAAATCCCACTCTGCTTCGTTAGTCTGTCTTTGTTTACAGTCCTAGGCAAGACTATAGCTGATCTCAGCTCTTGCCTGGATGGCGGTATATGATGGACCAAACAGTGATCAGAAACTGATATATGAGGTTACCGCTTCTGTGGCAGCAGCTTCAAAGACAGTCCAAACGGTGGGAGAGAAACAGGTTTGTAAATCCCACTCTGCTTCGTTAGTCTGTCTTTGTTTACAGTCCTAGGCAAGACTATAGCTGATCTCAGCTCTTGCCTGGATGGCGGTATATGATGGACCAAACAGTGATCAAAAACTGATATATGAGGTTACCGTTTCTGTGGCAGCAGCTTCAAAGACAGTCCAAACGGCGAGAGAGAAACAGGTTTGTAAATCCCACTCTGCTTCGTTAGTCTGTCTTTGTTTACAGTCCTAGGCAAGACTATAGCTGGTTTCAGCTTTTGCCTGGAGGTCGGTATGAGATGGACCAAACAGTTATCAGAAACTCCCAAGGCGGCTCTTTGGACAGAGTGGTATGCATCCTTTATTATTGTCTAACAGTGATCTAGTATGTCACATTGCCCAGCAATCGCACACGGGTCTCTCCCAGCGCAGGCGAGAATTCTACCAGTCTCTTTCAGGAAAGTAATATTGACCAATGCTAAATTAAAACAACAGAATGACATCCGTAGGTATTTTTTATGAGCAGCACTTAATTTCCAGTTCAATTTTAAGAGCAGCTAAATCAGGTTGCGTTTCATCCGCCGCCACTGCTTCTGCTGCTGCTACGGCCGAATCGAACCCGGTCTCCCGCGCGCAGGCGAGAATTCTACCACTGAACCACCAATGCCCGCCTCTTGGCTGGGGTGTGCCATTGTGCTTGAGTCAAACACCTGGACGTCTGCTGACTGAGGGCAGGTGTGGGGGGATTACAGGAGGTGAGAATGGTTTCTTTTCATACCTGCAGTAAAACTCTTCAGGTCGTCTGCCAGTTGTTGATTTGCCACAATGCTGGGGATGGTGTCTTGTAATTGGTCATGTCTTTCAGACCTTTCCACACAGAGTCTGTGCCACTAGAAGAGAACTGAGTGCGAAGCTTTTCAGAATAATTCCTCTTGTTTACTGAGTTTAGCAGTAAACCATTGTTTGTCGTTGTTATAAGTTAAATAAGTCCTGGTAGGAACGCATATGTCCTCACAGAAACTGATATATGAGGTTACCGCTTTCTGTGGCAGCAGCTTCAAAGACAGTCCAAACGGTGGGAGAGAAACAGGATTGTGAATCCCACTCTGCTTCGTTAGTCTGTCTTTGTTGACAGTCCTAGGCAAGACTATAGCTGGTTTCAGCTTTTGCCTGGAGGGCGGTATGAAATGGACCAATCAGTGATCAGAAACTGATATATGAGGTTACCGTTTCTGTGGCAGCAGCTTCAAAGACAGTCCAAACGGCCAGAGAGAAACAGGTTTGTAAATCCCGCTCTGCCTCGTTAGTCTGTCTTTGTTTACAGTCCTAGGCAAGACTATAGCTGATTCTGCTCTTGCCTGGATGGCGGTATATGATGGACCAAACAGTGATCAAAAACTGATATATGAGGTTACCGTTTCTGTGGCAGCAGCTTCAAAGACAGTCCAAACGGCGAGAGAGAAACAGGTTTGTAAATCCCACTCTGCTTCGTTAGTCTGTCTTTGTTTACAGTCCTAGGCAAGACTATAGCTGATTTCAGCTCTTGCCTGGATGGCGGTATATGATGGATGGACCAAACAGTGATCAGAAACTGATATATGAGGTTACCGTTTCTGTGGCAGCAGCTTCAAAGACAGTCCAAACGGCGAGAGAGAAACAGGTTTGTAAATCCCACTCTGCTTCGTTAGTCTGTCTTTGTTTACAGTCCTAGGCAAGACTATAGCTGATCTCAGCTCTTGCCTGGATGGCGGTATATGATGGACCAAACAGTGATCAGAAACTGATATATGAGGTTACCGTTTCTGTGGCAGCAGCTTCAAAGACAGTCCAAACGGCGAGAGAGAAACAGGTTTGTAAATCCCACTCTGCTTCGTTAGTCTGTCTTTGTTTACAGTCCTAGGCAAGACTATAGCTGATTTCAGCTCTTGCCTGGATGGCGGTATATGATGGACCAAACAGTGATCAGAAACTGATATATGAGGTTACCGTTTCTGTGGCAGCAGCTTCAAAGACAGTCCAAACGGCGAGAGAGAAACAGGTTTGTAAATCCCACTCTGCTTCGTTAGTCTGTCTTTGTTTACAGTTCTAGGCAAGACTATAGCTGGTTTCAGCTTTTGCCTGGAGATCGGTATGAGATGGACCAAACAGTGATCAGAAACTCCCAAGGCGGCTCTTTGGACAGAGTGGTATGCATCCTTTATTATTGTCTAACAGTGATGTAGTATGTCACATTGCCCAGCAATCGCAAACGGGTCTCCCCCGCGGCAGGCGAGAATTCTACCAGTCTCTTTCAGGAAAGTAATATTGACCAATGCTAAATTAAAACAACAGAATGACATCCGTAGGTATTTTATGAGCAGCACTTAATTTCCAGTTCAATTTTAAGAGCAGCTAAATCAGGTTGCGTTTTCGTCCGCCACTGCTTCTGCCTGCTACGGCCGGGAATCGAACCCGGGTCTCCCGCGCGGCAGGCGAGAATTCTACCACTGAACCACCAATGCCCGCCTCTTGGCTGGGGTGTGCCATTGTGCTTGAGTCAAACACCTGGACGTCTGCTGACTGAGGGGCAGGTGTGTGGGGATTACAGGAGGTGAGAATGGTTTCTTTTCATATACCTGCAGTAAAACTCTTCAGGTCGTCTGCCAGTTGTTGATTTGCCACAATGCTGGGGGATGGTGTCTTGTAATTGGTCTTGTCTTTCAGACCTTTCCACACAGAGTCTGTGCCACTAGAAGAGAACTGAGTGCGAAGCTTTTCAGAATAATTCCTCTTTGTTTACTGAGTTTAGCAGTGAACCATTGTTTGTCGTTGTTATAAGTTAAATAAGTCCTGGTAGGAACGCATATGTCCTCACAGAAACTGATTTATGAGGTTACCGTTTCTGTGGCAGCAGCTTCCAAGACAGTCCAAACGGTGGGAGAGAAACAGGTTTGTGAATCCCACTCTGCTTCGTTAGTCTGTCTTTGTTGACAGTCCTAGGCAAGACTATAGCTGGTTTCAGCTCTTGCCTGGAGGGCGGTATATCATGGACCAAACAGTGATCAAAAACTGATATATGAGGTTACCGTTTCTGTGGCAGCAGCTTCAAAGACAGTCCAAACGGCGAGAGAGAAACAGGTTTGTAAATCCCGCTCTGCCTCGTTAGTCTGTCTTTGTTTACAGTCCTAGGCAAGACTATAGCGGGTTTCAGCTCTTGCCTGGATGGCGGTATATAATGGACCAAACAGTGATCAGAAACTGATATATGAGGTTACCGCTTCTGTGGCAGCAGCTTCAAAGACAGTCCAAACGGCCAGAGAGAAACAGGTTTGTAAATCCCGCTCTGCCTCGTTAGTCTGTCTTTGTTTACAGTCCTAGGCAAGACTATAGCTGATCTCAGCTCTTGCCTGGATGGCGGTATATGATGGACCAAACAGTGATCAAAAACTGATATATGAGGTTACCGCTTTCTGTGGCAGCAGCTTCAAAGACAGTCCAAACGGCGAGAGAGAAACAGGTTTGTAAATCCCACTCTGCTTCGTTAGTCTGTCTTTGTTTACAGTCCTAGGCAAGACTATAGCTGATTTCAGCTCTTGCCCTGGATGGCGGTATATGATGGACTGAAACAGTGATCAGAAACTGATATATGAGGTTACCGTTTCTGTGGCAGCAGCTTCAAAGACAGTCCAAACGGCGAGAAAGAAAAAGGTTTGTAAATCCCGCTCTGCCTCGTTAGTCTGTCTTTGTTGACAGTCCTAGGCAAGACTATAGCTGGTTTCAGCTTTAGCCTGGAGGGCGGTATGAAATGGACCAATCAGTGATCAGAAACTGATATATGAGGTTACCGTTTCTGTGGCAGCAGCTTCAAAGACAGTCCAAACGGCGAGAAAGAAAAAGGTTTGTAAATCCCGCTCTGCCTCGTTAGTCTGTCTTTGTTTACAGTCCTAGGCAAGACTATAGCTGATCTCAGCTCTTGCCTGGATGGCGGTATATGATGGACCAAACAGTGATCAAAAACTGATATGAGGGTTACCGCTTCTGTGGCAGCAGCTTCAAAGACAGTCCAAACGGCGAGAGAGAAAACAGGTTTGTAAATCCCCTCTGCTTCGTTAGTTAGTCTGTCTTTGTTTACAGTCCTAGGCAAGACTATAGCTGATTTCAGCTCTTGCCTGGATGGCGATATATGATGGACCAAACAGTGATCAAAAACTGATATATGAGGTTACCGTTTCTGTGGCAGCAGCTTCAAAGACAGTCCAAACGGCGAGAGAGAAACATGTTTGTAAATCCCACTCTGCTTCGTTAGTCTGTCTTTGTTTACAGTCCTAGGCAAGACTATAGCTGATCTCAGCTCTTGCCTGGATGGCGGTATGAAATGGACCAATCAGTGATCAGAAACTGATATATGAGGTTACCGCTTCTGTGGCAGCAGCTTCAAAGACAGTCCAAACGGCGAGAGAGAAACAGGTTTGTAAATCCCGCTCTGCCTCGTTAGTCTGTCTTTGTTTACAGTCCTAGGCAAGACTATAGCTGATTTCAGCTCTTGCCTGGATGGCGTATATGATGGACCAAACAGTGATCAGAAACTGATATATGAGGTTACCGTTTCTGTGGCAGCAGCTTCAAAGACAGTCCAAACGGCGAGAGAGAAACAGGTTTGTAAATCCCACTCTGCTTCGTTAGTCTGTCTTTGTTTACAGTTCTAGGCAAGACTATAGCTGGTTTCAGCTTTTGCCTGGAGATCGGTATGAGATGGACCAAACAGTGATCAGAAACTCCCAAGGCGGCTCTTTGGACAGAGTGGTATGCATCCTTTATTATTGTCTAACAGTGATGTAGTATGTCACATTGCCCAGCAATCGCAAACGGGTCTCCCCCGCGGCAGGCGAGAATTCTACCAGTCTCTTTCAGGAAAGTAATATTGACCAATGCTAAATTAAAACAACAGAATGACATCCGTAGGTATTTTATGAGCAGCACTTAATTTCCAGTTCAATTTTAAGAGCAGCTAAATCAGGTTGCGTTTTCGTCCGCCACTGCTTCTGCCTGCTACGGCCGGAATCGAACCCTGGGTCTCCCGCGCGGCAGGCGAGAATTCTACCACTGAACCACCAATGCCCGCCTCTTGGCTGGGGTGTGCCATTGTGCTTGAGTCAAACACCTGGACGTCTGCTGACTGAGGGCAGGTGTGGGGGATTACAGGAGGTGAGAATGGTTTCTTTTCATACCTGCAGTAAAACTCTTCAGGTCGTCTGCCAGTTGTTGATTTGCCACAATGCTGGGGGATGGTGTCTTGTAATTGGTCTTGTCTTTCAGACCTTTCCACACAGAGTCTGTGCCACTAGAAGAGAACTGAGTGCGAAGCTTTTCAGAATAATTCCTCTTTGTTTACTGAGTTTAGCAGTGAAACCATTGTTTGTCGTTGTTATAAGTTAAATAAGTCCTGGTAGGAACGCATATGTCCTCACAGAAACTGATATATGAGGTTACCGTTTCTGTGGCAGCAGCTTCAAAGACAGTCCAAACGGTGGGAGAGAAACAGGTTTGTGAATCCCACTCTGCTTCGTTAGTCTGTCTTTGTTTACAGTCCTAGGCAAGACTATAGCTGATCTCAGCTCTTGCCTGGAGGGCGTATATCATGGACCAAACAGTGATCAGAAACTGATATATGAGGTTACCGTTTCTGTGGCAGCAGCTTCAAAGACAGTCCAAACGGCGAGAGAGAAACAGGTTTGTAAATCCCACTCTGCTTCGTTAGTCTGTCTTTGTTTACAGTCCTAGGCAAGACTATAGCTGATTTCAGCTCTTGCCTGGATGGCGGTATATGATGGACCAAACAGTGATCAGAAACTGATATATGAGGTTACCGTTTCTGTGGCAGCAGCTTCAAAGACAGTCCAAACGGCGAGAGAGAAACAGGTTTGTAAATCCCACTCTGCTTCGTTAGTCTGTCTTTGTTTACAGTCCTAGGCAAGACTATAGCTGGTTTCAGCTTTTGCCTGGAGGTCGGTATGAGATGGACCAAACAGTGATCAGAAACTCCCAAGGCGGCTCTTTGGACAGAGTGGTATGCATCCTTTATTATTGTCTAACAGTGATGTAGTATGTCAATTTGCCCAGCAATCGCACACACGGGTCTCCCCAGCGGCAGGCGAATTCTACCAGTCTCTTTCAGGAAAGTAATATTGACCAATGCTAAATTAAAACAACAGAATGACATCCGTAGGTATTTTATGAGCAGCACTTAATTTCCAGTTCAATTTTAAGAGCAGCTAAATCAGGTTGCGTTTTCGTCCGCCACTGCTTCTGCCTGCTACGGCCGGGAATCGAACCCGGGTCTCCCGCGCGGCAGGCGAGAATTCTACCACTGAACCACCAATGCCCGCCTCTTGGCTGGGGTGTGCCATTGTGCTTGAGTCAAACACCTGGACGTCTGCTGACTGAGGGCAGGTGTGGGGGATTACAGGAGGTGAGAATGGTTTCTTTTCATACCTGCAGTAAAACTCTTCAGGTCGTCTGCCAGTTGTTGATTTGCCACAATGCTGGGGGATGGTGTCTTGTAATTGGTCATGTCTTTCAGACCTTTCCACACAGAGTCTGTGCCACTAGAAGAGAACTGAGTGCGAAGCTTTTCAGAATAATTCCTCTTTGTTTACTGAGTTTAGCAGTGAACCATTGTTTGTCGTTGTTATAAGTTAAATAAGTCCTGGTAGGAACGCATATGTCCTCACAGAAACTGATTTATGAGGTTACCGTTTCTGTGGCAGCAGCTTCAAAGACAGTCCAAACGGTGGGAGAGAAACAGGATTGTGAATCCCACTCTGCTTCGTTAGTCTGTCTTTGTTGACAGTCCTAGGCAAGACTATAGCTGGTTTAAGCTTTTGCTTGGAGAGCGGTATGAAATGGCCCAATCAGTGATCAGAAACTGATATATGAGGTTACCGTTTCTGTGGCAGCAGCTTCAAAGACAGTCCAAACGGCCAGAGAGAAACAGGTTTGTAAATCCCGCTCTGCCTCGTTAGTCTGTCTTTGTTTACAGTCCTAGGCAAGACTATAGCTGATCTCAGCTCTTGCTTGGATGGCGGTATATGATGGACCAAACAGTGATCAAAAACTGATATATGAGGTTACCGTTTCTGTGGCAGCAGCTTCAAAGACAGTCCAAACGGCGAGAAAGAAACAGGTTTGTAAATCCCACTCTGCTTCGTTAGTCTGTCTTTGTTTACAGTCCTAGGCAAGACTATAGCTGATTTCAGCTCTTGCCTGGATGGCGGTATATGATGGACCAAACAGTGATCAGAAACTGATATATGAGGTTACCGTTTCTGTGGCAGCAGCTTCAAAGACAGTCCAAACGGCGAGAGAGAAACAGGTTTGTAAATCCCACTCTGCTTCGTTAGTCTGTCTTTGTTGACAGTCCTAGGCAAGACTATAGCTGGTTTCAGCTTTTGCCTGGAGGCGGGTATGAAATGGACCAATCAGTGATCAGAAACTGATATATGAGGTTACCGTTTCTGTGGCAGCAGCTTCAAAGACAGTCCAAACGGCGAGAGAGAAACAGGTTTGTAAATCCCGCTCTGCCTCGTTAGTCTGTCTTTGTTTACAGTCCTAGGCAGACTATAGCTGATCTCAGCTCTTGCCTGGATGGCGGTATATGATGGACCAAACAGTGATCAAAAACTGATATATGAGGTTACCGTTTCTGTGGCAGCAGCTTCAAAGACAGTCCAAACGGCGAGAAAGAAACAGGTTTGTAAATCCCACTCTGCTTCGTTAGTCTGTCTTTGTTTACAGTCCTAGGCAAGACTATAGCTGATTTCAGCTCTTGCCTGGATGGCGGTATATGATGGACCAAACAGTGATCAGAAACTGATATATGAGGTTACCGTTTCTGTGGCAGCAGCTTCAAAGACAGTCCAAACGGCGAGAGAGAAACAGGTTTGTAAATCCCACTCTGCTTCGTTAGTCTGTCTTTGTTTACAGTCCTAGGCAAGACTATAGCTGATCTCAGCTCTTGCCTGGATGGCGGTATATGATGGACCAAACAGTGATCAGAAACTGATATATGAGGTTACCGTTTCTGTGGCAGCAGCTTCAAAGACAGTCCAAACGGCGAGAGAAAACAGGTTTGTGAATCCCACTCTGCTTCCTTAGTCTGTCTTTGTTTACAGTCCTAGGCAAGACTATAGCTGATTTCAGCTCTTGCCTGGATGGCGGTATATGATGGACCAAACAGTGATCAGAAACTGATATATGAGGTTACCGTTTCTGTGGCAGCAGCTTCAAAGACAGTCCAAACGGCGAGAGAGAAACAGGTTTGTAAATCCCACTCTGCTTCGTTAGTCTGTCTTTGTTTACAGTTCTAGGCAAGACTATAGCTGGTTTCAGCTTTTGCCTGGAGATCGGTATGAGATGGACCAAACAGTGATCAGAAACTCCCAAGGCGGCTCTTTGGACAGAGTGGTATGCATCCTTTATTATTGTCTAACAGTGATGTAGTATGTCACATTGCCCAGCAATCGCAAACGGGTCTCCCCCGCGGCAGGCGAGAATTCTACCAGTCTCTTTCAGGAAAGTAATATTGACCAATGCTAAATTAAAACAACAGAATGACATCCGTAGGTATTTTATGAGCAGCACTTAATTTCCAGTTCAATTTTAAGAGCAGCTAAATCAGGTTGCGTTTTCATCCGCCACTGCTTCTGCCTGCTACGGCCGGGAATCGAACCCGGGTCTCCCGCGCGGCAGGCGAGAATTCTACCACTGAACCACCAATGCCCGCCTCTTGGCTGGGGTGTGCCATTGTGCTTGAGTCAAACACCTGGACGTCTGCTGACTGAGGGCAGGTGTGGGGGATTACAGGAGGTGAGAATGGTTTCTTTTCATACCTGCAGTAAAACTCTTCAGGTCGTCTGCCAGTTGTTGATTTGCCACAATGCTGGGGGATGGTGTCTTGTAATTGGTCATGTCTTTCAGACCTTTCCACACAGAGTCTGTGCCACTAGAAGAGAACTGAGTGCGAAGCTTTTCAGAATAATTCCTCTTTGTTTACTGAGTTTAGCAGTAAACCATTGTTTGTCGTTGTTATAAGTTAAATAAGTCCTGGTAGGAACGCATATCCCTCACAGAAACTGATATATGAGGTTACCGTTTCTGTGGCAGCAGCTTCAAAGACAGTCCAAACGGTGGGAGAGAAAACAGGATTGTGAATCCCACTCTGCTTCGTTAGTCTGTCTTTGTTTACAGTCCTAGGCAAGACTATAGCTGATTTCAGCTCTTGCCTGGATGGCGGTATATGATGGACCAAACAGTGATCAGAAACTGATATATGAGGTTACCGTTTCTGTGGCAGCAGCTTCAAAGACAGTCCAAACGGCGAGAGAGAAACAGGTTTGTAAATCCCACTCTGCTTCGTTAGTCTGTCTTTGTTTACAGTCCTAGGCAAGACTATAGCTGATTTCAGCTCTTGCCTGGATGGCGGTATATATGATGGACCAAACAGTGATCAGAAACTGATATATGAGGTTACCGTTTCTGTGGCAGCAGCTTCAAAGACAGTCCAAACGGCGAGAGAGAAACAGGTTTGTAAATCCCACTCTGCTTCGTTAGTCTGTCTTTGTTTACAGTCCTAGGCAAGACTATAGCTGATCTCAGCTCTTGCCTGGATGGCGGTATGAAATGGACCAATCAGTGATCAGAAACTGATATATGAGGTTACCGTTTCTGTGGCAGCAGCTTCAAAGACAGTCCAAACGGCGAGAGAGAAACAGGTTTGTAAAATCCCACTCTGCTTCGTTAGTCTGTCTTTGTTTACAGTCCTAGGCAAGACTATAGCTGATCTCAGCTCTTGCCTGGATGGCGGTATATGATGGACCAAACAGTGATCAAAAACTGATATATGAGGTTACCGTTTCTGTGGCAGCAGCTTCAAAGACAGTCCAAACGGCGAGAGAAAACAGGTTTGTAAATCCCACTCTGCTTCGTTAGTCTGTCTTTGTTTACAGTCCTAGGCAAGACTATAGCTGGTTTCAGCTTTTGCCTGGAGGTCGGTATGAGATGGACCAAACAGTGATCAGAAACTCCCAAGGCGGCTCTTTGGACAGAGTGGTATGCATCCTTTATTATTGTCTAACAGTAATGTAGTATGTCACATTGCCCAGCAATCGCACACAGGTCTCCCCCGCGGCAGGCGAGAATTCTACCAGTCTCTTTCAGGAAAGTAATATTGACCAATGCTAAATTAAAACAACAGAATGACATCCGTAGGTATTTTATGAGCAGCACTTAATTTCCAGTTCAATTTTAAGAGCAGCTAAATCAGGTTGCGTTTTCATCCGCCACTGCTTCTGCCTGCTACGGCCGGGAATCGAACCCGGGTCTCCCGCGCGCAGGCGAGAATTCTACCACTGAACCACCAATGCCCGCCTCTTGGCTGGGGTGTGCCATTGTGCTTGAGTCAAACACCTGGACGTCTGCTGACTGAGGGCAGGTGTGGGGGATTACAGGAGGTGAGAATGGTTTCTTTTCATACCTGCAGTAAAACTCGTTCAGGTCGTCTGCCAGTTGTTGATTTGCCACAATGCTGGGGGATGGTGTCTTGTAATTGGTCATGTCTTTCAGACCTTTCCACACAGAGTCTGTGCCACTAGAAGAGAACTGAGTGCGAAGCTTTTCAGAATAATTCCTCTTTGTTTACTGAGTTTAGCAGTAAACCATTGTTTGTCGTTGTTATAAGTTAAATAAGTCCTGGTAGGAACGCATATGTCCTCACAGAAACTGATATATGAGGTTACCGTTTTGGCAGCAGCTTCAAAGACAGTCCAAACGCGGTGGGAGAGAAACAGGATTGTGAATCCCACTCTGCTTCGTTAGTCTGTCTTTGTTGACAGTCCTAGGCAAGACTATAGCTGGTTTCAGCTTTTGCCTGGAGGGCGGTATGAAATGGACCAATCAGTGATCAGAAACTGATATATGAGGTTACCGTTTCTGTGGCAGCAGCTTCAAAGACAGTCCAAACGGCGAGAGAGAAACAGGTTTGTATATCCCGCTCTGCCTCGTTAGTCTGTCTTTGTTTACAGTCCTAGGCAAGACTATAGCGGGTTTCAGCTCTTGCCTGGATGGCGGTATATAATGGACCAAACAGTGATCAGAAACTGATATATGAGGTTACCGTTTCTGTGGCAGCAGCTTCAAAGACAGTCCAAACGGCGAGAGAGAAACAGGTTTGTATATCCCGCTCTGCCTCGTTAGTCTGTCTTTGTTTACAGTCCTAGGCAAGACTATAGCGGGTTTCAGCTCTTGCCTGGATGGCGGTATATAATGGACCAAACAGTGATCAGAAACTGATATATGAGGTTACCGTTTCTGTGGCAGCAGCTTCCAAGACAGTCCAAACGGTGGGAGAGAAACAGGTTTGTGAATCCCACTCTGCTTCGTTAGTCTGTCTTTGTTTACAGTCCTAGGCAAGACTATAGCTGATCTCAGCTCTTGCCTGGATGGCGGTATATGATGGACCAAACAGTGATCAAAAACTGATATATGAGGTTACCGTTTCTGTGGCAGCAGCTTCAAAGACAGTCCAAACGGTGGGAGAGAAACAGGTTTGTGAATCCCACTCTGCTTCCTTAGTCTGTCTTTGTTTACAGTCCTAGGCAAGACTATAGCTGATTTCAGCTCTTGCCTGGATGGCGGTATATGATGGACCAAACAGTGATCAGAAACTGATATATGAGGTTACCGTTTCTGTGGCAGCAGCTTCAAAGACAGTCCAAACGGCGAGAGAGAAACAGGTTTGTAAATCCCACTCTGCTTCGTTAGTCTGTCTTTGTTTACAGTTCTAGGCAAGACTATAGCTGGTTTCAGCTTTTGCCTGGAGATCGGTATGAGATGGACCAAACAGTGATCAGAAACTCCCAAGGCGGCTCTTTGGACAGAGTGGTATGCATCCTTTATTATTGTCTAACAGTGATGTAGTATGTCACATTGCCCAGCAATCGCACACGGGTCTCCCCGCGCAGGCGAGAATTCTACCAGTCTCTTTCAGGAAAGTAATATTGACCAATGCTAAATTAAAACAACAGAATGACATCCGTAGGTATTTTATGAGCAGACTTAATTTCCAGTTCAATTTTAAGAGCAGCTAAATCAGGTTGCGTTTTCATCCGCCACTGCTTCTGCCTGCTACGGCCGGGAATCGAACCCGGGTCTCCCGCGCGGCAGGCGAGAATTCTACCACTGAACCACCAATGCCCGCCTCTTGGCTGGGGTGTGCCATTGTGCTTGAGTCAAACACCTGGACGTCTGCTGACTGAGGGCAGGTGTGGGGGATTAAAAGGAGGTGAGAATGGTTTCTTTTCATACCTGCAGTAAAACTCGTTCAGGTCGTCTGCCAGTTGTTGATTTGCCACAATGCTGGGGGATGGTGTCTTGTAATTGGTCTTGTCTTTCAGACCTTTCCACACAGAGTCTGTGCCACTAGAAGAGAACTGAGTGCGAAGCTTTTCAGAATAATTCCTCTTTGTTTACTGAGTTTAGCAGTAAACCATTGTTTGTCGTTGTTATAAGTTAAATAAGTCCTGGTAGGAACGCATATGTCCTCACAGAAACTGATTTATGAGGTTACCGTTTCTGTGGCAGCAGCTTCAAAGACAGTCCAAACGGTGGGAGAGAAACAGGATTGTGAATCCCACTCTGCTTCGTTAGTCTGTCTTTGTTGACAGTCCTAGGCAAGACTATAGCTGGTTTAAGCTTTTTTTGCTTGGAGAGCGGTATGAAATGGACCAATCAGTGATCAGAAACTGATATATGAGGTTACCGTTTCTGTGGCAGCAGCTTCAAAGACAGTCCAAACGGCGAGAGAGAAACAGGTTTGTATATCCCGCTCTGCCTCGTTAGTCTGTCTTTGTTTACAGTCCTAGGCAAGACTATAGCTGATCTCAGCTCTTGCCTGGATGGCGGTATATAATGGACCAAACAGTGATCAGAAACTGATATATGAGGTTACCGTTTCTGTGGCAGCAGCTTCCAAGACAGTCCAAACGGTGGGAGAGAAACAGGTTTGTGAATCCCACTCTGCTTCGTTAGTCTGTCTTTGTTTACAGTCCTAGGCAAGACTATAGCTGATCTCAGCTCTTGCCTGGATGGCGGTATATGATGGACCAAACAGTGATCAAAAACTGATATATGAGGTTACCGTTTCTGTGGCAGCAGCTTCAAAGACAGTCCAAACGGTGGGAGAGAAACAGGTTTGTGAATCCCACTCTGCTTCCTTAGTCTGTCTTTGTTTACAGTCCTAGGCAAGACTATAGCTGATTTCAGCTCTTGCCTGGATGGCGGTATATGATGGACCAAACAGTGATCAGAAACTGATATATGAGGTTACCGTTTCTGTGGCAGCAGCTTCAAAGACAGTCCAAACGGCGAGAGAGAAACAGGTTTGTAAATCCCACTCTGCTTCGTTAGTCTGTCTTTGTTTACAGTTCTAGGCAAGACTATAGCTGGTTTCAGCTTTTGCCTGGAGGTCGGTATGAGATGGACCAAACAGTGATCAGAAACTCCCAAGGCGGCTCTTTGGACAGAGTGGTATGCATCCTTTATTATTGTCTAACAGTGATGTAGTATGTCACATTGCCCAGCAATCGCACACGGGTCTCCCCCGCGGCAGGCGAGAATTCTACCAGTCTCTTTCAGGAAAGTAATATTGACCAATGCTAAATTAAAACAACAGAATGACATCCGTAGGTATTTTATGAGCAGCACTTAATTTCCAGTTCAATTTTAAGAGCAGCTAAATCAGGTTGCGTTTTCATCCGCCACTGCTTCTGCCTGCTACGGCCGGGAATCGAACCCGGGTCTCCCGCGCGGCAGGCGAGAATTCTACCACTGAACCACCAATGCCCGCCTCTTGGCTGGGGTGTGCCATTGTGCTTGAGTCAAACACCTGGACGTCTGCTGACTGAGGGCAGGTGTGGGGGATTACACAGGAGGTGAGAATGGTTTCTTTTCATACCTGCAGTAAAACTCTTCAGGTCGTCTGCCAGTTGTTGATTTGCCACAATGCTGGGGGATGGTGTCTTGTAATTGGTCTTGTCTTTCAGACCTTTCCACACAGAGTCTGTGCCACTAGAAGAGAACTGAGTGCGAAGCTTTTCAGAATAATTCCTCTTTGTTTACTGAGTTTAGCAGTGAACCATTGTTTGTCGTTGTTATAAGTTAAATAAGTCCTGGTAGGAACGCATATGTCCTCACAGAAACTGATTTATGAGGTTACCGTTTCTGTGGCAGCAGCTTCAAAGACAGTCCAAACGGTGGGAGAGAAACAGGATTGTGAATCCCACTCTGCTTCGTTAGTCTGTCTTTGTTGACAGTCCTAGGCAAGACTATAGCTGGTTTCAGCTTTTGCCTGGAGGGCGGTATGAAATGGACCAATCAGTGATCAGAAACTGATATATGAGGTTACCGTTTCTGTGGCAGCAGCTTCAAAGACAGTCCAAACGGCCAGAGAGAAACAGGTTTGTAAATCCCGCTCTGCCTCGTTAGTCTGTCTTTGTTTACAGTCCTAGGCAAGACTATAGCTGATCTCAGCTCTTGCCTGGATGGCGGTATATGATGGACCAAACAGTGATCAAAAACTGATATATGAGGTTACCGTTTCTGTGGCAGCAGCTTCAAAGACAGTCCAAACGGCGAGAAAGAAACAGGTTTGTAAATCCCACTCTGCTTCGTTAGTCTGTCTTTGTTTACAGTCCTAGGCAAGACTATAGCTGATTTCAGCTCTTGCCTGGATGGCGGTATATGATGGACCAAACAGTGATCAGAAACTGATATATGAGGTTACCGTTTCTGTGGCAGCAGCTTCAAAGACAGTCCAAACGGCGAGAGAGAAACAGGTTTGTAAATCCCACTCTGCTTCGTTAGTCTGTCTTTGTTGACAGTCCTAGGCAAGACTATAGCTGGTTTAAGCTTTTGCTTGGAGAGCGGTATGAAATGGCCCAATCAGTGATCAGAAACTGATATATGAGGTTACCGTTTCTGTGGCAGCAGCTTCAAAGACAGTCCAAACGGCCAGAGAGAAACAGGTTTGTAAATCCCGCTCTGCCTCGTTAGTCTGTCTTTGTTTACAGTCCTAGGCAAGACTATAGCTGATCTCAGCTCTTGCTTGGATGGCGGTATATGATGGACCAAACAGTGATCAAAAACTGATATATGAGGTTACCGTTTCTGTGGCAGCAGCTTCAAAGACAGTCCAAACGGCGAGAAAGAAACAGGTTTGTAAATCCCACTCTGCTTCGTTAGTCTGTCTTTGTTTACAGTCCTAGGCAAGACTATAGCTGATTTCAGCTCTTGCCTGGATGGCGGTATATGATGGACCAAACAGTGATCAGAAACTGATATATGAGGTTACCGTTTCTGTGGCAGCAGCTTCAAAGACAGTCCAAACGGCGAGAGAGAAACAGGTTTGTAAATCCCACTCTGCTTCGTTAGTCTGTCTTTGTTTACAGTCCTAGGCAAGACTATAGCTGATCTCAGCTCTTGCCTGGATGGCGGTATGAAATGGACCAATCAGTGATCAGAAACTGATATATGAGGTTACCGTTTCTGTGGCAGCAGCTTCAAAGACAGTCCAAACGGCGAGAGAGAAACAGGTTTGTAAATCCCGCTCTGCCTCGTTAGTCTGTCTTTGTTTACAGTCCTAGGCAAGACTATAGCTGATTTCAGCTCTTGCCTGGATGGCGGTATATGATGGACCAAACAGTGATCAGAAACTGATATATGAGGTTACCGTTTCTGTGGCAGCAGCTTCAAAGACAGTCCAAACGGCGAGAGAGAAACAGGTTTGTAAATCCCACTCTGCTTCGTTAGTCTGTCTTTGTTTACAGTTCTAGGCAAGACTATAGCTGGTTTCAGCTTTTGCCTGGAGATCGGTATGAGATGGACCAAACAGTGATCAGAAACTCCCAAGGCGGCTCTTTGGACAGAGTGGTATGCATCCTTTATTATTGTCTAACAGTGATGTAGTATGTCACATTGCCCAGCAATCGCAAACGGGTCTCCCCCGCGGCAGGCGAGAATTCTACCAGTCTCTTTCAGGAAAGTAATATTGACCAATGCTAAATTAAAACAACAGAATGACATCCGTAGGTATTTTATGAGCAGCACTTAATTTCCAGTTCAATTTTAAGAGCAGCTAAATCAGGTTGCGTTTTTCATCGCCACTGCTTCTGCCTGCTACGGCCGGGAATCGAACCCGGGTCTCCCGCGCGGCAGGCGAGAATTCTACCACTGAACCACCAATGCCCGCCTCTTGGCTGGGGTGTGCCATTGTGCTTGAGTCAAACACCTGGACGTCTGCTGACTGAGGGCAGGTGTGGGGGATTACAGGAGGTGAGAATGGTTTCTTTTCATACCTGCAGTAAAACTCTTCAGGTCGTCTGCCAGTTGTTGATTTGCCACAATGCTGGGGGATGGTGTCTTGTAATTGGTCTTGTCTTTCAGACCTTTCCACACAGAGTCTGTGCCACTAGAAGAGAACTGAGTGCGAAGCTTTTCAGAATAATTCCTCTTTGTTTACTGAGTTTAGCAGTGAACCATTGTTTGTCGTTGTTATAAGTTAAATAAGTCCTGGTAGGAACGCATATGTCCTCACAGAAACTGATTTATGAGGTTACCGTTTCTGTGGCAGCAGCTTCAAAGACAGTCCAAACGGTGGGAGAGAAACAGGTTTGTGAATCCCACTCTGCTTCGTTAGTCTGTCTTTGTTTACAGTCCTAGGCAAGACTATAGCTGATCTCAGCTCTTGCCTGGAGGGCGGTATATCATGGACCAAACAGTGATCAAAAACTGATATATGAGGTTACCGTTTCTGTGGCAGCAGCTTCAAAGACAGTCCAAACGGCGAGAGAGAAACAGGTTTGTAAATCCCACTCTGCTTCGTTAGTCTGTCTTTGTTTACAGTCCTAGGCAAGACTATAGCTGATTTCAGCTCTTGCCTGGATGGCGGTATATGATGGACCAAACAGTGATCAGAAACTGATATATGAGGTTACCGTTTCTGTGGCAGCAGCTTCAAAGACAGTCCAAACGGCGAGAGAGAAACAGGTTTGTAAATCCCACTCTGCTTCGTTAGTCTGTCTTTGTTTACAGTCCTAGGCAAGACTATAGCTGATCTCAGCTCTTGCCTGGATGGCGGTATATGATGGACCAAACAGTGATCAGAAACTGATATATGAGGTTACCGTTTCTGTGGCAGCAGCTTCAAAGACAGTCCAAACGGCGAGAGAGAAACAGGTTTGTAAATCCCGCTCTGCCTCGTTAGTCTGTCTTTGTTTACAGTCCTAGGCAAGACTATAGCTGATCTCAGCTCTTGCCTGGATGGCGGTATATGATGGACCAAACAGTGATCAAAAACTGATATATGAGGTTACCGTTTCTGTGGCAGCAGCTTCAAAGACAGTCCAAACGGCGAGAGAGAAACAGGTTTGTAAATCCCACTCTGCTTCGTTAGTCTGTCTTTGTTTACAGTCCTAGGCAAGACTATAGCTGGTTTCAGCTTTTGCCTGGAGGTCGGTATGAGATGGACCAAACAGTTATCAGAAACTCCCAAGGCGGCTCTTTGGACAGAGTGGTATGCATCCTTTATTATTGTCTAACAGTGATCTAGTATGTCACATTGCCCAGCAATCGCACACGGGTCTCCCCGCGGCAGGCGAGAATTCTACCAGTCTCTTTCAGGAAAGTAATATTGACCAATGCTAAATTAAAACAACAGAATGACATCCGTAGGTATTTTATGAGCAGCACTTAATTTCCAGTTCAATTTTAAGAGCAGCTAAATCAGGTTGCGTTTTCGTCCCGCCACTGCTTCTGCCTGCTACGGCCGGGAATCGAACCCGGTCTCCCGCGCGGCAGGCGAGAATTCTACCACTGAACCACCAATGCCCGCCTCTTGGCTGGGGTGTGCCATTGTGCTTGAGTCAAACACCTGGACGTCTGCTGACTGAGGGCAGGTGTGGGGGATTACAGGAGGTGAGAATGGTTTCTTTTCATACCTGCAGTAAAACTCGTTCAGGTCGTCTGCCAGTTGTTGATTTGCCACAATGCTGGGGGATGGTGTCTTGTAATTGGTCATGTCTTTCAGACCTTTCCACACAGAGTCTGTGCCACTAGAAGAGAACTGAGTGCGAAGCTTTTCAGAATAATTCCTCTTTGTTTACTGAGTTTAGCAGTAAACCATTGTTTGTCGTTGTTATAAGTTAAATAAGTCCTGGTAGGAACGCATATGTCCTCACAGAAACTGATATATGAGGTTACCGTTTCTGTGGCAGCAGCTTCAAAGACAGTCCAAACGGTGGGAGAGAAACAGGATTGTGAATCCCACTCTGCTTCGTTAGTCTGTCTTTGTTGACAGTCCTAGGCAAGACTATAGCTGGTTTCAGCTTTTGCCTGGAGGGCGGTATGAAATGGACCAATCAGTGATCAGAAACTGATATATGAGGTTACCGTTTCTGTGGCAGCAGCTTCAAAGACAGTCCAAACGGCGAGAGAGAAACAGGTTTGTATATCCCGCTCTGCCTCGTTAGTCTGTCTCTGTTTACAGTCTTAGGCAAGACTATAGCGGGTTTCAGCTCTTGCCTGGATGGCGGTATATAATGGACCAAACAGTGATCAGAAACTGATATATGAGGTTACCGTTTCTGTGGCAGCAGCTTCCAAGACAGTCCAAACGGTGGGAGAGAAACAGGTTTGTGAATCCCACTCTGCTTCGTTAGTCTGTCTTTGTTTACAGTCCTAGGCAAGACTATAGCTGATCTCAGCTCTTGCTTGGATGGCGGTATATGATGGACCAAACAGTGATCAAAAACTGATGTATGAGGTTACCGTTTCTGTGGCAGCAGCTTCAAAGACAGTCCAAACGGCGAGAGAGAAACATGTTTGTATATCCCGCTCTGCCTCGTTAGTCTGTCTTTGTTTACAGTCCTAGGCAAGACTATAGCGGGTTTCAGCTCTTGCCTGGATGGCGGTATATAATGGACCAAACAGTGATCAGAAACTGATATATGAGGTTACCGTTTCTGTGGCAGCAGCTTCCAAGACAGTCCAAACGTTGGGAGAGAAACAGGTTTATGAATCCCACTCTGCTTCGTTAGTCTGTCTTTGTTTACAGTCCTAGGCAAGACTATAGCTGATCTCAGCTCTTGCCTGGATGGCGGTATATGATGGACCAAACAGTGATCAAAAACTGATATATGAGGTTACCGTTTCTGTGGCAGCAGCTTCAAAGACAGTCCAAACGGTGGGAGAGAAACAGGTTTGTGAATCCCACTCTGCTTCCTTAGTCTGTCTTTGTTTACAGTCCTAGGCAAGACTATAGCTGATTTCAGCTCTTGCCTGGATGGTGGTATATGATGGACCAAACAGTGATCAGAAACTGATATATGAGGTTACCGTTTCTGTGGCAGCAGCTTCAAAGACAGTCCAAACGGCGAGAGAGAAACAGGTTTGTAAATCCCACTCTGCTTCGTTAGTCTGTCTTTGTTTACAGTTCTAGGCAAGACTATAGCTGGTTTCAGCTTTTGCCTGGAGGTCGGTATGAGATGGACCAAACAGTGATCAGAAACTCCCAAGGCGGCTCTTTGGACAGAGTGGTATGCATCCTTTATTATTGTCTAACAGTTATCTAGTATGTCACATTGCCCAGCAATCGCACACGGGTCTCCCCCGCGGCAGGCGAGAATTCTACCAGTCTCTTTCAGGAAAGTAATATTGACCAATGCTAAATGAAAACAACAGAATGACATCCGTAGGTATTTTATGAGCAGCACTTAATTTCCAGTTCAATTTTAAGAGCAGCTAAATCAGGTTGCGTTTTCATCCGCCACTGCTTCTGCCTGCTACGGCCGGGAATCGAACCCGGGCCTCCCGCGCGGCAGGCGAGAATTCTACCACTGAACCACCAATGCGCACCTTTTGGCTGGGGTGTGTACCATTGTGCTTGAGTCAAACACCTTAACGTCTGCTGACTGGTCACACGTCCTCTTCGCTAAATTGAAGGGCAGGTGTGGGGGATTACAGGATGTGAGAATGGTTTCTTTTCATACCTGCAGTAAAACTCATTCAGGTCTTCTGCCAGTTGTTGATTTGAGATGGACCAAACAGTGATCAGAAACTCCCAAAGCAGCTCGTTGGACAGAGTGTTACGCATTCTCTATTGCTGGCTAGCAATGACTCAGTGTGTTACTGTTTTTGGTAGGACGGGAAACATGCTTTCTGAATGTTGGCAGTTCACCTGACAGACTGGCTCTATTAAAATCCTCGAGAATGACCAAAACAGAGTCCCGGGCTTGTTTCTCAGTCTCTGTGATCAGATCGGTGAGTTTTTGTAAAGCCAGGCTCACGTGCGCTTGCAGAGAGATGTAAACAGGCAAAACATTTAGCCTTGTTCAAACAATAACAGTAACAGAGGGAGCACTAAGCACTTATTTTGAAATAAAAAACAAAACAAATCTTGCCTTCGAAGAGGACAATATGGACCAATGCCAAAGTTGAGTAACTGAAAGATAAACTGAAAAGGTTTCACTGGCTTTTGATAAACAGAAAGGATCTGATGAGTCACATGACTTAAAAGGAAGACGAAGGTCCCTTAAGCAAAGCATGCTTTAGCGTTAAGAAGAGTTTTAAAGACTCACAATTCTGAAATAAAGGAAATTAAAACAACAGAACGACATTTAAAGGTATTTTTTGAGCAGCACTTAATCTCTAGTTCAATTTTAAGGTCAGCTAAATCTGGTTGTCGTTGTTATAAATTAAATAAGTTCTGGTAGGAATGCATATGTCCTCACAGAAACTTAAAGCTTACTACTCTAAGAGGCTGGATCCAGTGGCTTGTGCGCTCCCACCTTGCATGAGAGCTGTATGTGCAGGAGCCCTAGCAGTCCAGGCCTCAGCTGAAGTAGTGTTGTTTCATTAACTCACATTATTGGTCCCACACTCAGTCAACGCACTATTAACTGAAACAAAAATGTCATTCCTATCACCAGCAAGACATTTAGCTGTCATGTCTATTTTAATGTCACAGCCACATCTCACTATCAAAAGATGTACAGCATTAAACCCATCTTCTCTGTTCACAGAAACTGATATATGACGTTACCGTTTCTGTGGCAGCAGCTTCAAAGACAGTCCAATTGGTGAGAGAGAAGCAGGTTTGTAAATACTTCTCGGTTTCGTTAGTCCATTTTTTACAGTCCTAAACAAAGGTATAGCCAGGTTGAGCATAGGTATAACAAAAATCTACTAGATTTGTTACCAAAACAAAGATAGAAGTTAAAACTGAAAGTGACCCTCATGTGACTATGTATTACAAGCGAGACCCAGTGCCTGACCCAGCCTACTCAGAAAGATTTTCGAGGCTAGGCCCTCAGCATGTGACATTGAGCACAGTATACACATACAGAAAAGGAAATGCTGTTTGCCCACACATTGTTGAATCAGTTAAAACTGAAATGAAATGGTTTACAGTAGTGGATTTGAGCAATGCATTTTTCTCCATACCAGTGCATAAAGACTCACAGGGGTGGTTTGGTTTCACCTACAAATGTAAAAAATACACTTACACCCGCCTTCCTCAGGGATTTGTTGATAGCCCGACAATCTTTTCATCAGAACTAACGAGCTGTCTGTCACCCCTCGCAGTTCCAACCCACAGTCAGGTTTTATTTTATGTCGATGAGGTATTGATTGCCTCAGACACACAAGAACACAACAAAGAAGCTGCTGTAAAAGTGTTTCAGCAGCGACCGGGAACAAAGCTTCTTTGGCCAAACTGCAATGGGCAAGACAGGAAATAGTATTTTTAGGTCACAAAATAACCCCGCTAGGTAGAGCCCTAACTGATAGCAGAAAAGAGGCTATACAGCTAGCACCAAAACCAGAGACAAAGCAACAGATGTTGCAATTTCTAGGCTCGTGTAACTACTGCAGACAATGGATTGCAGACTACGCCATCCTAACACAGCCCCTGCTAGACATGATTTATGGCATTCCTACCGCCATGAAGGATAAGATTAGCTGGACCCCAGAGGGGCAGAAAGCTTTCACACAGCTAAAGGAGGGATTGATTCAATCCACAGTGTTAAGTTTACCTGATTATTCCAAACCATTTAATCAGACAGTAGACTATAAAGACAAATTTATGACGTCAGTGCTGACACAGGAATCAGGGGGCAAGAACAAACCAGTAGCTTACTACTCTAAGAGGCTGGATCCAGTGGCTTGTGCACTCCCACCTTGCATGAGAGCTGTATGTGCAGGAGCCCTAGCAGTCCAGGCCTCAGCTGAAGTAGTGTTGTTGCATTAACTCACATTATTGGTCCCACACTCAGTCAACGCACTATTAACTGAAACAAAAATGTCATTCCTATCACCAGCAAGACATTTAGCTGTCATGTCTATTTTAATGTCACAGCCACATCTCACTATCAAAAGATGTACAGCATTAAACCCATCTTCTCTGTTTCCAACTTGTGATGACAGTACACCACACTGTTGCTTGACCAGCACAAAACAGAATTACAAACCTAGGTCTGACTTGAAAGATGTTCCATTAACTAAGGGAGAGACACTGTTCATGCTCATGCTCTAAAAATAGCCAAGGTGAAAGTCAATGTGGTTATGCTGTTGTGTCAGAAAAAGAGATAGTGACTGCAGGGAAACTCCCCTCACATTACTCAGCCCAGGCAGCCGAAGTTATAGTGTTAATAAAAGCGTGCCAAGTATCGTGAGAAAAAGACGTCACAATCTACACAGATAGCCAATATGCATTTTCTACTTTACATCATTTTGCAGCACAATGGGCGCGAAGGGGCATGAAAACTGCTAGTGGTCAAAACGTAAAACATGCCGCCCTTCTCACAGATTTATTAAAAGCCATTCATCTCCCTCGTACAATTGCAGTGTGTAAATGCGCCGCACACACAAAGGGTACTGACCCAGTTTCACTTGGCAATGCAAAGGCAGACGAAGCAGCTAAGCAAGCTGCACAAGGAAAGTTAGATATATGTGAAATACACAAAGTAACATCATTAGAAACTACATTAGACGTGTCAGTGATATCAGACATGCAAAAACAAGCACCAGCATCTGAGAAGCAGATGTGGTTAACAAAAGTTGGTTAACAATTGTCAGATGACACATACAGACTTGAAGGCAAACTGTGCCTTCCACAAAGTTTGTACAAAACAACAGCAATTTTGACACATGAGCAAGCACATGTGTCAACAGGAGGGATGGTGCATAGGGTAGAACAGTACTTTTATGCACCAGGCTTTAATAACTACTCAAAAAATGTTTGTAAATCTTGTTTGATCTGCTGTAAACATAACTTGCAGGGCAACTGCAGACCTAAGAGAGGTCAATTTCCAAAGCCAGACTACCCTTTTCAGTTTATCCATATGGATTTTATTGAACTGACACCTTGCCAACAGTGCAAATACTGTTTGGTGCTGGTAGATCCATTCTCCAAATGGATTGAAATAGTGCCAAGTAAACATGCTGAGGCACTAACGGTGGCTAAAGCTTTGTGTAAGGTAATCATTCCAGAACATGGAGTACCTCAGAGATTGTACAGTGATAATGGACCACATTTTGTGAATGATGTAGTCACTCAGATGTCCATTAATTTAGGCATAGAGCTTAAAAACCATTGTTCTTATTACCCGCAGAGAGCATGATTGGTTGAGAGAACTAATGGCACAGTTAAACTCAGGTTGAGGAAAACAATGGAACAGACAGGCAGAAATCGGGTTGAATGTTTGACTTTGGTCAAAATGTATATGTGAATAACGCCCACTGACAAAGGGCTAACACCTTTTGAAATATTGTATGGCAGACCGTTCAGTTTACCGCTGTGTGATGACGTGTGTGAGAAACCACAAAAGCAGCATACACTAGCAGAATGGATGAACAAAATGTTGAAATTTAAAACTGTTGTGAGTGCAAATGATCTGCCAGATATACCTCTGTCCCCACAGGCCTCAAGAGTGAAACCAGGCGACAGCATCCTGATCAAAGTTATCAAGAGAAAGAACTGGTCGTCGCCAAGGTGGGAAGGACCATTCACCGTTATCCTGACCACACCCACTGCAGTTAAAATCGCTGAGAGATCTACGTGGATCCACCAAAGCCATTGCAAACTGCTAACACCTTGGGAGGACGCTGAGTAGGGGTGGAAGTCGGCCGGTATCAAAACCCTTGGCTGCTGGAGAAATCAACTAATCCCTTACTCCCAGCTATAGCGCCCCCATTGGGAGCATGTGAGGGCTGGAGAGTTGCTCTAAACCTGACTGCAGCAGTGACGGTCACACTGGTGGCCATATGAGAGACGATAAAGGGGAACGGAAACAAGAATTTGAATTGAATTTCGACTGGTTCACAGAACAACAAGAACTAAAAACTCATTTTGATTTGAACATGTTTATACATGATCTGTGTTTTACCATGTTTAAGGGCAATGATTACCAAAATGAATGGCTCCTGTCTGAGGCTCGATTGCTCCTGTCTGCTGAGAGGTTGGTTTGTTTGTAGCTGCGTGTAGCTTCGCTTTTCAATTTATCACCTCTTCTCTAACGATCAAATATAATTCAACTGTGTACATATCGTTGATACTATTAAATTAATCTAACTAATTAGACTGCTGTTAGTTCGTTCGCTTTAATCTAAAACTCGGCGGTGAGTTAGTACTCGTTAGCCGATTCACTTTCGCTCCCACCCGCGTTTTCGCGCCGATTGTGGGCTTTTTTTCCCCGCTCCTGTTCATTTGTTCCTCGCGCTCGTTCGCCTCCATTTTCACAAGCTCATCAAAACAGTGGTAAGTGAATCCTTACGGTGAGTAAATGGCTTCTCCCTGCATCGTCACTTGCACCGTCTGTCACATGTATAGTTTATCCTTCTCTATTAGCGATCAGGGATTCACGTGTGATAAATGCAGGGAAATAGCTAGGCTGACAGAGAAGGTTTTAGAATTAGAGACACGTATCTAAACTTTAATTGAGGACAGTAAGAATGCGAGGGCTGTAGATACTGCTTTGGATGCGACTAGTACAATGAATCGTGTACATTGTTCGGTTCCAGCCTCAGAGCCCGTGCAGCAGGGCAATTGGGTGACCGTGAGGCGGGCTGTCGCGAGTCAAAACACCGCTCTTCCGTTCCGATCAGAACATCAAACAGGTTCTCCCCACTCAGTGACGCACCCACTGAGAAACCTGATCAAAGTGCTCTAGTAATTGGCGATTCTATTGTACGGAACGTGAAAATAGAGACACCAGCCACCATAGTCCAATGCTTACCGGGAGCCAGAGCGTCTGACATCTTGTCAAATTTAAAAGTGCTGGCTAATGCTAAACGTAAATTTCGTAAGATTGTTATTCACGTCGGCGCTAATGATGTTCGACTTCGCCAGTCGGAGATCACTAAAAATAATATTAAAGAGGTGTGTGAATTTGCAAGCACAATGTCGGACAATGTAATATGCTCTGGTCCCCTCCCTGCTTACCGGGGTGATGAGATTTACAGCAGATTGCTGGGTCTCAATGGCTGGATGTCTAAGTGGTGCCCTCAGAACAACATAGGCTTTATAGACAATTGGATGAGTTTCTGGGGCAGACCTGACCTGTTGAAAAGAGATGGTCTTCATCCCTCTTGGGGTGGTGCCGCTCTTCTATCTAGAAATATGGCATATAGTCTTATAGCTCCAACATGACCAACTAGTGCCCAGGTCAGGAAGCAGACAGACCGGCTAAACCGACCGTCTGGTAGCTGCCTTACGTCACAGAAGGCAGTTAATTCTCAGCACATAGAGACTCTTTCACCTAGATATCACACTATAGAGACTGTGTCTGTTCCCCGAATTAGAATATGGAGAGAACGTCCAAACCAAATCAAAAGCAATAATGTCCAACAAATTAAAACTACCTATAATTCAAATAAGCAAACGATAAAACTTGGCTCGCTAAATATTAGATCACTTTCCACAAAAGCACTTTATGAGCCACGTTTAAAAGGTAGAGGGGGAGGTGTTGCTACAATTTATAACAATATTCTTAGTACTTCTCAAAGGGCAGGCTTTAAGTATAACTCATTTGAAGTTTTGGTGCTGCATATAACATTATCTACAGAATCATGTGCTAGTGATAAATCTTCTGTCATGTTTGTACTGGCTACTGTATACAGGCCACCAGGGCACAGCACAGATTTCATCAAAGAATTTGCTGATTTTCTAACTGAGTTAGTACTGGCCGCAGATAATGTCTTAATTGTTGGCGATTTTAATATCCATGTTGATAATGAAAAAGACTCATTAGGATCAGCTTTCTTAGACATTTTAAACTCCATTGGGGTTAGACAACACGTCTCTGGACCTACTCATTGTAGAAATCATACTCTAGATCTAATACTGTCACATGGAATAGATGTTAAAATGGTTGAAGTACTGCAGCAAAGTGATGACATTTCAGATCACTATCTAGTCTTGTGTGAACTCTGTATAGTTAAACCTGTAAACTCTGCACCTTATTACAAGTATGGTAGAACCATCACTTCCACCACAAAAGAAAGCTTTCTAAATAACCTTCCTGACTTATCTCAATTCCTTAGCTCATCCAATACGATGCAAAAACTTGATGATGTAACAGAAACTATGCACTCTCTTTTTTCTAGCACTTTAGATACAGTTGCTCTTTTGCACTTAAAAAAGATAAAAGAAAACAATCTGACTCCATGGTATAATGAAAACACACGCACCCTAAAGAGAGCAGCCCGGAAAATGGAGCGCAGGTGGAGAAAAACCAAATTAGAAGTATTTCGTATTGCCTGGCAGGAGAGTATGCTGTCATACAGAAAAGCATTAAAAATAGCAAGATCTGATTATTTTTCATCCCTTTTAGAAGAAAACAAACACAACCCCCGGTATTTATTCAGTACAGTGACTAAATTAACAAAAAATAAAGCATCAACAGGTGCTAATATGCCCCAAGAGTATAGCTGCAATGAGTTCATGAATTTCTTTACTTCTAAGATTGATACCATCAGAGATAAAATTGTAACTATGCAGCCGTCAACTACAGTTTCACATCAGATAATGAGCTTTAGATCCCCTAAGGAAAAATTACACTCTTTCTCTATTATAGGAGAAGAAGACTTGTACAAACTTGTTAAATCATCTAAACCAGCAACATGTATGTTAGACCCTATTCCATCTAAACTATTAAAAGATCTGCTTCCAGAAGTCATAGATCCTATTTTGAACATTATTAATTCATCATTGTCATTAGGTTATGTTCCCAAAACCTTTAAACTGGCTGTAGTTAAACCTCTCATTAAGAAACCACATCTTGATCCCAAAGACTTAGTAAATTACAGACCAATCTCTAATCTCCTTTTTCTGTCAAAGATACTAGAAAAGGTAGTATCCTCCTCACAACTGTATTCCTTTTTAGAAAAAATGGTGTCTGTGAGGATTTCCAATCAGGTTTTAGACCGTACCATAGTACTGAGACTGCTCTCATTAGAGTTACTAATGACCTGCTTCTATCATCTGATCGTGGTTTTATCTCGTTATTAGTGCTATTAGATCTTAGCGCAGCATTCGATACTATCGATCACAACATTCTCTTGGATAGACTAGAAAACTATGTTGGCATTAGAGGAAGCGCCTTAGCATGGTTTACATCATATCTATCTGACCGCTATCAGTTTGTGGCATTAAATGAGGAGGTATCATATCGATCAAAAGTGAAATATGGAGTTCCTCAAGGCTCAGTGCTAGGACCGTTACTTTTCAACCTTTACATGTTACCTCTGGGAGATATTATCAGGAGTCATGGTGTTAGCTTTCACTGCTATGCTGATGATACTCAGCTCTATATTTCAGCGCAGCCTGGTGATACACACCAAATTGAAAATCTAACAGAATGCATAGTCGATATAAAAAGCTGGATGATGAGTAACTTCTTAATGTTAAATTCTGAAAAAACAGAGGTGCTAATAATTGGACCTAAAAACCCCACATATAATAATCTAGAACACAGCCTATCACTTGATGGCTGCTCTGTTAATTCTTCATCATCAGTTAGGAACCTAGGTGTGCTGTTTGACCGCAATCTTTCCTTTGAAAATCATGTTTCTAGCATCTGTAAAACTGCGTTTTTCCATCTTAAAAATATATCTAAATTACGACCTATGCTTTCAACCTCTAATGCAGAAATATTAATTCATGCGTTTATGACCTCAAGGTTAGATTATTGCAATGCTTTATTGGGTGGTTGTTCTGCACGCTTAATAAACAAACTTCAGCTAGTCCAAAACGCAGCAGCCAGAGTCCTTACTAGAACTAGGAAGTATGATCATATTAGCCCGGTTCTGTCAACACTGCACTGGCTCCTATCAAACATCGAATAGATTTTAAAATCTTATTAATTACCTATAAAGCCCTTAATGGTTTAGCTCCTCAATACTTGAGCGAGCTCTTATCACATTATAGTCCTGCACGTCCGCTGCGTTCTCAAAACTCTGGCCATTTGATAATACCTAGAATATCAAAATCAACTGCGGGCGGCAGATCTTTTTCCTATCTAGCACCTAAACTCTGGAACAATCTCCCTAACTCTGTTCGGGAAGCAGACACACTCTGCCAGTTTAAATCTAGATTAAAGACACATCTTTTTAACTTAGCCTACACATAACACACCAACACACCTTTTATTATTCAAATCCGTTAAAGGATTTTTAGGCTGCATTACTTAGATTTGCTGGAACCGGGAACACTACTCCTACAATACGATGTACTTGTGACATCGTAAAAAGAATGGCATCTACGCTAATATTAGTCCTGTTTCTTTCTCAATCTGTTTTCACAGTTTGTATCCAGACTAGATGGTGGATCAGCACCCAGAGATTATGTTCATCAGAGACCAGAACACCTAGATGCGCCCGTCGACAGATCACCAGATCCTGATGCACACACACACACACGCACACGCACACACTAAGTCATTTACACTACCTGACACAGCCGCGTTTAAAATTGAACTGGAAGTTAAGTGCTGGGCATCCGGTCAGAGAGAACTGACCCCAACTGAGTCTGGTTTCTCCCAAGGTTTTTTTTTCTCCATTCTGTATGCATGGGGTTTTGTTTCCTTGCCGCTGTCGCCTCTGGCTTGCTTGGTTGGGGACACTTAACTTCTAGTGACTATCGTTGAATTGACTACAGAGACCGTCTCTGCATTTAATAAGAAATTGGTCACTCTCGTCACTATACATCCCTGTCATTATACTGTACAGTGCTTTGATGCAACCTGTGTTGTTAAAAGCGCTATATAAATAAAAATTATTGATTGATTGATTGATTGATGATTAGGCAGACGTTTTTCAGTTTTACCATGCTTCTCCACCAAGAGAGAAATGGAGAGCTTTAGTATCATGTATGAAGTCTCAGTTTAAACCACAGCTGTGATATGGCTGAGTGCTGATGTTGTGATACAAAAGGTACACTGACAAGCTACAGTAGCCGTGCCAAGAACAAGAGGCACTGTTTTTATTCCATTTTTTCTTTCCATTTTATTTTCACATTTTCCTCCTATTTTTCTCATTTTCTATTTTTAAATTTGTATACATTACGATGCAAGCCTTACAGGTGATCGCCCATGTAATATCTTGGGGGTCGGTTGGGAATTTTTCCTCAGATACTGAGGTTTTAGCCCAACCTTGCTGTTTAAAGTAAGCATCGATTATTTAATCAAGTAATCAGTAGTTCAACATGCATATGCTTTGTTATGTCATTTTTAATAGATGCTAAATGTCAAACAGGAGGGAGATGTTGGAGTTGTGTCTTTACATTATGCACCTTTGACCCTTCAGTTTCAGCTTCCATCTGGTATAACACTTCTTGTTCTAGGTCATGACATGACATGGCCTCTATATATTATCTTAGACTGGTATAGGCACCGGGAGAATCTGAAGGAATGAAGATTCTGACGTGCAAAAGATATGTGGCTAGTGATAACTTATGTGACGAACATGTCTGAAGTCTTTGTTTTGCCAGTTGCTTTTACTTATCTTGCCCTGTCCTTTCCTCTATTATCTTATAGCTTCGGAGGCAAAGGGAGGCAAAAAAGAGAAACCTGCTTTTCTCCCGCTTGCAACCAACAGAGCAATCCTTGCAAGCTAAAAATTCCAAAGAACTTGTCTTGTGTTTTATTTCGCCTTTATTTTCGACTTTAACACTATACTATCCGTAACCCTAACCCTAACCCTAACCCTAATACTAACCTTAACCCTAAACCTAATTCTTACACAAAACACACACAGAAACAATCATTAATCTTATATTTATGACATATGTACTCTAACTTTAATAATATACTATCCGTAACCCTAACCCTAACCCTAACCCTAACTCTAACCCTAACCCTAAAACTAACCTTAACCCTAAACCTAATTCTTACACTAAACACACACAGAAACAATAATTAATCTTATATTTATGACATATGTACTCTAACTTTAACCCTATACTATTCGAAACCTCACCCTAACCCTATCCCTAACCTTAACCCTAACCCTTAACCCTAACTCTAAACCTAATTCTTACACTAAAAACACTCAGAAACAATCATTAATCTTATATTTATGACATATGTGCTCTACCTTTAACCCTATACTATCTGAAACCCTAACCCTAACTCTAACCCTAACACTAATGCTAACCTTAACCCTAAACCTAATTCTTACACTAAACACACACAGAAACAATTATTAATCTTATATGTAGGACATATGTGCTCTATCTGTAACCCTATACTATCTGAAACCCTAACCCTAACTCTAACCCTAACACTAATGCTAACCTTAACCCTAAACCTAATTCTTACACTAAACACACACAGAAACAATTATTAATCTTATATGTAGGACATATGTGCTCTAACTTTAACCCTATACTATCCGAAACCCTAACCCTAACCCTTAACCCTAACTCTAAACCTAATTCTTACACTAAACACACACAGAAACAATCATTAATCTTATATGTATGACATATGTACTGTAACTTTAACCCTATACTATCCATAACCCTAACCCTAACCCTAACTCTAACCCTAACAATAACCTTAATCCTAAGCCTAATTCTTACACTAAACACACACAGAAACAATCTTTAATCTTATATGTATGATATATGTACTCTAATTTTAACCCTATACTATCCGTAACCCTAACCCTAACCCTAACCCTAACACTAACGCTAACGTTAACGCTAAACCTAATTCTTACACTAAACACACACAGAAACAATCATTAATCTTATATGTAGGACATATGTGCTCTAACTTTAACCCTATACTATCCGAAACCCTAACCCTAACCCTAACCCTAACCCTAACCCTTAACCCTAACTCTAAACCTAATTCTTACACTAAACACACTCAGAAACAATCATTAATCTTATATTTATGACATATGTGCTCTAACTTTAACCCTATACTATCTGAAACCCTAACCCTAACCCTAACCCTAACTCTAACCCTAACACTAACGCTAACCTTAATCCTAAACCTAATTCTTATACTAAACACACACAGAAACGATCATTAATCTTATATGTATGACATATTTACTCTAACTTTAACCCTATACTATTCGAAACCTCACCCTAACCCTATCCCTAACCCTTACCCTAACCCTTAACCCTAATTCTAAACCTAATTCTTACACTAAACACACTCAGAAACAATCATTAATCTTATATTTATGACATATGTGCTCTACCTTTAACCCTATACTATCTGAAACCCTAACCCTAACTCTAACCCTAACACTAATGCTAACCTTAACCCTAAACCTAATTCTTACACTAAACACACACAGAAACAATCATTAATCTTGTATGTATGACATATGTACTGTAACTTTAACCCTATACTATCCATAACCCTAACCCTAACCCTAACTCTAACCCTAACACTAACGCTAACCTTAATCCTAAACCTAATTCTTATACTAAACACACACGGAAACGATCATTAATCTTATATGTATGACATATGTACTCTAACTTTAACCCTATACTATCCGTAACCCTAACTCTAACTCTAACCCTAACACTAACTCTAACGTTAACTATAAACCTTCTTCTTCTTCTTCTTCTTCTTCTTCTTCTTCTTCTTCTTCCGCTTATCCGGGACCGGGTCGCGGGGGCAACAGTCTAAGCAGGGACGCCCAGACTCCCCTCTCCCTAGACACTTCCTCCAGCTCTTCCGGGGGAACACCGAGGCGCTCCCAGGCCAGCCAAGAGACATAGTCCCTCCAGCGTGTCCTAGGTCTTCCCCGGGGCCTCCTCCCGGTGGGACATGCCCGGAACACCTCCCTTGGGAGGCGTCCTGGAGGCATCTGGAACAGATGCCCGAGCCACCTCAGCTGGCCTCTCTCGATGTGGAGGAGCAGCGGGTCTACTCCGAGCTCCTCCCGAGTGACTGAACTCCTCACCCTATCTCTAAGGGAGCGCCCAACCACCCTATGGAGGAAACTCATTTCGGCCACTTGTATCCGGGATCTCATCCTTTCGGTCATGACCCAAAGCTCATGACCATAGGTGAGAGTAGGAACGAAGATCGACTGGTAAATCGAGAGCTTCGCCTTGCAGCTTAGCTCCTTCTTCACCATGACAGACCAGTACAGCGACCGCATTACTGCAGAAGCTGCACCGATCCGTCGGTCGATCTCTCGTTCCATCCTTCCCTCACTCGTGAACAAGACCCCAAGATACTTAAACTCCTCCACCTGGGGCAGGAGTTCCCCACCAACCTGAAGGGGGCAGGCCACCCTTGTCCGACTGAGGACCATGGCCTCAGACTTGGAGGTGCTGATTCTCATCCCAGCCGCTTCACACTCAGCTGCAAACCGCCCCAGCGCACACTGTAGGTGTTGACCAGATGCAGCCAACAGAACAACATCATCAGCAAAAAGCAGAGAAGCTATTCTGTGGTCACCAGACCCCCTCCGGCCCCCAGCTGCGCCTAGAAATCCTGTCCATAAAAATAATGAACAGGACCGGTGACAAAGGGCAGCCCTGTCGGAGTCCAACATGCACTGGGAACAAGTCTGACTTAATGCTGGCAATGCGAACCAAGCTACTGCTCTGATCATACAGGGATTGGACAGCCCTTAGCAAAGGGCCCCTTACCCCATATTACCAGAGCACCCCCCACAGGACACCACGAGGAACGAGGTTAGCAGGTTAGCAGGTCGAGGTTAGCAGGTTCCCACCAGCACTGTATACGGTGTTGGCAGGGCACTGCTTCCCTCTTCTGAGGCGTCGGACGGTTTGCCAGAACCTCTTTGAGGCCGTCCGATAGTCATTTTCCATGGCCTCCCCGAACTCCTCCCAGACTCGAGTTTTTGCCTGCACAACCACCCGGGCAGCGGTCCGCTTGGCCCACCGGTACCTGTCAGCTGCCTCAGGAGTCCGATGAGCCAATCAGGCCCGATAGGACTCCTTCTTCAGCTTGACGGCATCCCTTACTTCCGATGTCCACCATCGGGTTCGGAGGTTGCCGCCACGACATGCACCGGAGACTTTATGGCCACAGCTCCGGACGGCTGCGTCGACCAAAGAGGTAGAGAACATAGTCCACTCGGACTCAATGTCTCCAGCCTCCCTTGGGATCCGGTCAAAGCTCTGCCGGAGGGGGGAGTTGAAGATCTCCCTGACAGGGGTCTCTGCCAAACGTTCCCAACCGACCCTCACAGTGCGTTTGGGCCTGCCAAGTCTGTCTGGCCTCCTCCCCCGCCAACGGATCCAACTCACCACCAGGTGGTGATCAGTTTACAGCTCCGCCCCTCTCTTCACCCGAGTGTCCAAGACATGCAGCCGGAGATCAGATGATACAACCACAAAGTCGATCATCGACCTCCGCCCTAGGGTGTCCTGATGCCACGTGTACTGGTGGACACCCTTATGCTTGAACATGGTGTTCGTTATGGACAGACCGTGACTAGCACAGAATTCCAACAACAGAACACCACTCAGGTTTCGATCGGGGGGGCCGTTCCTCCCAATCACGCCCCTCCAGGTGTCACTAGCATCACCAACGTGAGCGTTGAAGTCCCCCAGCAGGACGATAGAGTCCCCGGTTGGAGAACTTTCCAGCACCCCTCCCAAGGACTCCAAGAAGGGCGGGTACTCTACACTGCCATTCGGCCCATAGGCACAAATGACAGTGAGAGTCCTCCCCCCAACCCGAAGTCGCAGGGAGGCGACCCTCCCATCCACCGGCTTAAACTCCAACACATGGCGGCTAAGCTGGGGAGCTATGAGCAAGCCCACACCAGCCTACCGCCTCTCACTGCGGGCAACACCAGAGTAGTGAAGAGTCCAGCCCCTTTCGAGGAGATGGGTTCCAGAGCCCAAGCCGCACGTGGAGGTGAGCCCGACTATCTCTAGCCGGTATCTCTCGACATCCTGCAACAACTCAGGCCCTAACCCTAACCCTAACCCTAACTCTAACCCCAACCCTAAAGGGAACCTTAACCCTAAACCTAATTCTTACACTAAACACACACAGAAACAAGCATCCATCTTATATATAGAACATTTTAACTCTACCTTTAACCCTATACTATCCATAACCCTAACCCTAACCCTTAACCCTAACTCTAAACCTAATTCTTAGACTAAACACACACAGAAACAATCATTAATCTTATATGTATGACATATGTACTCTATCTTTAACCCTATACTATCCGTAACCCTAACCCTAACCTTAACTCTAACCCGAACCCTAACAATAACCTCAACCATAAACCTAACTCTTTCACTAAACACACACAGAAAAAATCATTAATCTTATATTTAGGACATATGTACTCTAACTTTAACCCTATACTATCCGTAACACTAACCCTAACCCTAACCCTTAACCCTAATTCTAAACCTAATTCTTACACTAAACACACACAGAAACAATCATTAATCTTATATGTTGGACATATGTAATCTAACTTTAACCCTACACTATCCGTAACCCTAACTCTAACCCTAACCCTTATCCCTAACTTTAAACCTAACTCTTACACTAAACACACACGGAAACAATCATTAATCTTATATGTATGACATATGTCCTCTAACTTTAACCCTATACTATCTGTAAACCTAACCCTAACCTTAACTCTAACCCAAACCCTAACGATAAAATCAACCATAAACCTAATTCTTTCACTAAACACACACAGAAACAATCATTAATCTTATATGTATGACATATGTACTCTAACTTTAACCCTGTACTATCCGTAACCCTAAACCTAACCCAAACTCTAACCCTAACTCTAAGCCAAACCCTAACCCTAACCCTATACTATTCGTAACCCTAACCCTAACCCTAAACCTAATTCTAAACCTAAACACATACAGATACAATCATTAATCTTATGTGCATTACATTTGTACTCTAACTTTAACCCTATATTATCCGTAACCCTAAACCTAACCCTAACCATAAACACATACAGATACAATAATTAATCTTATATGCATTACATATGTACTCTATCTTTAACCCTAACTCTAACCCTAACCCTAATTCTCACCCTAACCCTAAACCTAATTCTAATTCTAAACCTAAACACATACAGATACAATCATTAATATTATATTTAGGACATATGTACTCTAACTTTAACCTTATACTATCCGTTACCCTAACCCTAACCCTAAGCCTAACCGTAAACCTAATTCTAATCTTACACATAGAGATACAATCAATAATCTTATATTTATGGCATATGTACTCTAACTTTAACCCTATTATTATCTGTAACCCTAACCTTAAACCTAATTCTAAAAACACACAGAAACAATCATTAATCTTATATGTATTACATATGTACTCTAACTCTAAACCTTTCCTATCCGTATCCCTAACCCTAACCCTAACCCTAACCCTAACCCTAACCCTAACCCTAAACCTAATTCTAACCATAAACACATACACATACAGAAACAATCATTAATCTTATATGTATGACATATGTACTCTAATTCTATCCCTACACTATCTGTAACCCTAAACCTAACCCTAACCCTAAAAACACACAGATACAATCATTTTTAATGAGTTGAATCAAAAACCCATAATGCAATAAGACTAATCTGAGAAGGTATATTCAATGTAACAAAAGGACTTCAAAAAGAGAGTAAACAACACACTCCCCCCTGTTGCTTTTATAACACCCTCCTCACCTCTGCTCTTCCTGCTTCTCTTCATTCTGCCTAAAAGAGTTGGTTTAAAGTTCCTTTGGATTAAGGCATTATATATCATGTGTCTTATGAACCTATTGTTCTTCACTTTCATGTTTCATCTTATTTGAAAAGTCTCAGTGTGATTGGTAAATTGGTCTCAATTTCACAGTAATCACTTATATTATGGAAAAGATTAAAAATTGGTAGAACTGTGTTCTGTTGAGAAAGAGGTGTGTCCTCCTTTTGGGTCTCTGAAAGTGTTCCAGCCAGGTGTGACCCTGGAACACGGGAACCTAAACACCAAAAGGTTTTTACAACTACATTTGGGATCTCTTAGTCTGGTCTGAGTATATAAGGAAAGTGACAAAACACAACAAGGCACAATTCTGTAGCCAGATCAGCCCGTAGTGTGGTGTGTGTCCTAGTTAGGAACCTAGGTGTCAGTTAGGAACCTAGGTGCCAGTTAGGAACCTAGGTGTGCTGTTTGATAGCAATCTTTCCTTCGAAAACCATGATTCTAGCATCTGTAAAACTGCGTTTTTCCATCTTAAAAATATACCTAAATTACGACCTATGCTTTCAACCTCTAATGCAGAAATATTAATTCATGCGTTTATGACCTCGAGGTTAGATTACTGTAATTCTTTATTGGGTGGTTGTTCTGCATGCTTGATAAACAAACTTCAGCTAGTCCAAAATGCAGCAGCCAGAGTCCTTACTAGAACTAGGAAGTATTAGCCCGGTTCTGTCAACACTGCACTGGCTTCCTATCAAACATCGGATAGATTTTAAAATCCTATTAATCACCTATAAAGCCCTGAATGGTTTAGCTCCTCAATATTTGAGCGAGCTCTTATCACATTATAGTCCTGCCCGTCCGCTGCGTTCTCAAATCTCTGGCCATTTGATAATACCTAGAATATCAAAATCAATTGCGGGCGGCAGATAATTTTCCTACCTAGCACCTAAACTCTGGAACAATCTCCCTAACTCTGTTCGGAAAGCAGACACACTATGCCAGTATAAATCTAGATTAAAGACTTTTTAACTTAGCCTACACATAACACCCCAACATACATTTTATTATTCAAATCCGTTAAAGGATTTTTAGGCTGCATTCTTAGATTTGCTGGAACCGGGAACACTACTCCTAAAATACGAAGTACTTGTGACATCGTAAAAAGAATGGCATGTACGCTAATATTAGTCCTGTCTCTTTCTCAATCTGTTTTCACAGTTTGTATCCAGACTAGATGGTGGATCAGCACCTAGAGATTATGTTCATCAGAGACCAGAAAACCTAGATGCGCCCGTGGACAGATCACCAGATCCTGATGCACACACACACACACACACACTCTAAGTCATTTACACTATCTGACACAGCTGCGTTTAAAATTGAACTGGAAGTTAAGTGCTGGGCATCCGGTCAGAGGAGAACTGACCCCAACTGAGTCTGGTTTCTCCCAAGGTTTTTTTTTCTCCATTTTGTATGGATGGGGTTTTGTTTCCTTGCTGCTGTCGCGTCTGGCTTGCTTTGTTGGGGACACGTAACTTCTAGTGATTATCGTCGAATTGATTACAGAGACCGTCTCTGCATTTAATAACAAATTGGTCACTTTCGTCATTATATATCCCTGTCATTTGTTTTATGGTGCGCAAATCTCCTGCAACTTCTACCTTATTTTGTTTATCCTCAGGTAAGGTAAAGTACAAACCGGATTCCAAAAAAGTTGGGACACTATACAAATCGTGAATAAAAACTGAATGCAATGATGTGTAGGTGCCAACTTCTAATATTTTATTCAGAATAGAACATAAATCACGAAACAAAAGTTTAAACTGAGAAAATGTACCATTTTAAGGGAAAAATATATTGATTCAGAATTTCATGGTGTCAACAAATCCCCAAAAAGTTGGGACAAGTAGCAATAAGAGGCTGGAAAAAGTAAATTTAAGCATAACGAGGAGCTGGAAGACCAATTAACACTAATTAGGTCAATTGGCAACATGATTGGGTATAAAAAGAGCTTCTCAGAGTGGCAGTGTCTCTCAGAAGCCAAGATGGGTAGAGGATCACCAATTCCCACAATGTTGCGCAGAAAGATAGTGGAGCAATATCAGAAAGGTGTTACCCAGCGAAAAATTGCAAAGACTTTGCATCTATCATCATCAACTGTGCATAACATCATCCAAAGATTCAGAGAATCTGGAACAATCTCTGTGAGAAAGGGTCAAGGCCGTAAAACCATACTGGATGCCCGTGATCTCCGGGCCCTTAAACGACACTGCACCACAAACAGGAATGCTACTGTAAAGGAAATCACAGAATGGGCTCAGGAATACTTCCAGAAACCATTGTCAGTGAACACAATCCACCGTGCCATCCGCCGTTGCCAGCTGAAACTCTACAGTGCAAAGAAGAAGCCATTTCTAAGCAAGATCCACAAGCTCAGGCGTTTACACTGGGCCAGGGATCATTTAAAATGGAGTGTGGCGAAATGGAAGACTGTTCTGTGGTCAGACGAGTCACGATTCAAAGTTCTTTTTGGTAATCTGGGACGCCATGTCATCCGGACCAAAGAGGACAAGGACAACCCAAGTTGTTATCAACGCTCGGTTCAGTAGCCTGCATCTCTGATGGTATGGGGTTGCATGAGTGCGTGTGGCATGGGCAGCTTGCATGTCTGGAAAGGCACCATCAATGCAGAAAAATATATTCAGGTTCTAGAACAACATATGCTCCCATCCAGACGTCATCTTTTTCAGGGAAGACCCTGCATTTTTCAACAAGATAATGCCAGACCACATTCTGCATCAATCACAGCATCATGGCTGCGTAGGAGAAGGATCCGGGTACTGAAATGGCCAGTCTGCAGTCCAGATCTTTCACCTATAGAGAACATTTGGCGCATCATAAAGAGGAAGGTGCGACAAAGAAGGCCCAAGACGATTGAACAGTTAGAGGCCTGTATTAGACAAGAATGGGAGAGCATTCCTATTTCTAAACTTGAGAAACTGGTCTCCTCTGTCCCCAGACGTCTGTTGAGTGTTGTAAAAAGAAGGGGAGATGCCACACAGTGGTGAAAATGTCCTTGTCCCAACTTTTTTGGGATTTGTTGACACCATGAAATTCTGAATCAACATATTTTTCCCTTAAAATGGTACATTTTCTCAGTTTAAACTTTTGTTCCGTGAGTTATGTTCTATTCTGAATAAAATATTAGAAGTTGGCACCTACACATCATTGCATTCAGTTTTTATTCACGATTTGTATAGTGTCCCAACTTTTTTGGAATCCGGTTTGTAAGTCGAGTCTGTCCTATCTCTAATAAGCATTTAATCATACTGACAAGACAGGTTACAGAAGACTTCTCCGTGGTCTGTTCTGCTCAGGTCTTGAAATCAGAGCCTTTTGGCAGGCGAGCATATTGGTTATAATAAGATATAGTTTTATTATATATAGGTTAAATACATTGCAAATAAAACACTAATGTAAAATAGAAATAAAAACAAAGATAATTTGCGAGCTCGGTCGTTTGGAGGCGTCGTGGTGAGGCTGTCTGGCATCGGAGAAACGTGTCGCCAAGGTGCAGCTTTATCTTCTGGCTCACTTCTAAGTGCAACCCTCCTATACAGACTACAGTCAAGTGCAAGTCAACACTTTTTGGGAAAGTCCCGTACGGCTGGAGACCTCCCTTTCAAGAAGCTCATCTTATCAGTCTGCTCTTCTGCGAAGGTCTTTCTAAGATGTCCTCCTCTCTGCGTCGGGAACTCAGCACTCAATGGTAACATTCCTATTCTTCAAAGTTCTTACTAATACATATTTTATCTCTGACTATACTTTAACTAAATGCTACATATATCATACCTAATGTCTTTTCTCAATAAACTACTTTTACACATGATGCTGGGGTGGTCTTTCTTTCTACTATTCAATAAAGTGAATATAATACCATGTGTACTGTGTATCTTATAAATACTTATCAAATAAAAGAATACAATATCCTGTGTGGTCTCTTCTTCTTGATAAATCTTCTTCCTGCTTCTATCATCTGATCGTGGTTTTATCTCGTTATTAGTGCTATTAGATCTTAGCGCAGCATTCGATACTATCGATCACAACATTCTCTTGGATAGACTAGAAAACTATGTTGGCATTAGAGGAAGCGCCTTAGCATGGTTTACATCATATCTATCTGACCGCTATCAGTTTGTGGCATTAAATGAGGAGGTATCATATCGATCAAAAGTGAAATATGGAGTTCCTCAAGGCTCAGTGCTAGGACCGTTACTTTTCAACCTTTACATGTTACCTCTGGGAGATATTATCAGGAGTCATGGTGTTAGCTTTCACTGCTATGCTGATGATACTCAGCTCTATATTTCAGCGCAGCCTGGTGATACACACCAAATTGAAAATCTAACAGAATGCATAGTCGATATAAAAAGCTGGATGATGAGTAACTTCTTAATGTTAAATTCTGAAAAAACAGAGGTGCTAATAATTGGACCTAAAACCCCACATATAATAATCTAGAACACAGCCTATCACTTGATGGCTGCTCTGTTAATTCTTCATCATCAGTTAGGAACCTAGGTGTGCTGTTTGACAGCAATCTTTCCTTTGAAAATCATGTTTCTAGCATCTGTAAAACTGCGTTTTTCCATCTTAAAAATATATCTAAATTACGACCTATGCTTTCAACCTCTAATGCAGAAATATTAATTCATGCGTTTATGACCTCAAGGTTAGATTATTGCAATGCTTTATTGGGTGGTTGTTCTGCACGCTTAATAAACAAACTTCAGCTAGTCCAAAACGCAGCAGCCAGAGTCCTTACTAGAACTAGGAAGTATGATCATATTAGCCCGGTTCTGTCAACACTGCACTGGCTCCTATCAAACATCGAATAGATTTTAAAATCTTATTAATTACCTATAAAGCCCTGAATGGTTTAGCTCCTCAATACTTGAGCGAGCTCTTATCACATTATAGTCCTGCACGTCCGCTGCGTTCTCAAAACTCTGGCCATCTGATAATACCTAGAATATCAAAATCAACTGCGGGCGGCAGATCATTTTCCTATCTAGCACCTAAACTCTGGAACAATCTCCTGACTCTGTTCGGGAAGCAGACACACTCTGCCAGTTTAAATCTAGATTAAAGACACATCTTTTTAACTTAGCCTACACATAACACATCAACACACCTTTTATTATTCAAATCCGTTAAAGGATTTTTAGGCTGCATTACTTAGATTTGCTGGAACCGGGAACACTACTCCTACAATACGATGTACTTGTGACATCGTAAAAAGAATGGCATCTACGCTAATATTAGTCCTGTTTCTTTCTCAATCTGTTTTCACAGTTTGTATCCAGACTAGATGGTGGATCAGCACCCAGAGATTATGTTCATCAGAGACCAGAACACCTAGATGCGCCCGTCGACAGATCACCAGATCCTGATGCTCACACACACACGCACACACTAAGTCATTTACACTACCTGACACAGCTGCGTTTAAAATTGAACTGGAAGTTAAGTGCTGGGCGTCCGGTCAGAGGAGAACTGACCCCAACTGAGTCTGGTTTCTCCCAAGGTTTTTTTTTCTCCATTCTGTATGCATGGGGTTTTGTTTCCTTGCCGCTGTCGCCTCTGGCTTGCTTGGTTGGGGACACTTAACTTCTAGTGACTATCGTTGAATTGACTACAGAGACCGTCTCTGCATTTAATAAGAAATTGGTCACTCTCGTCACTATACATCCCTGTCATTATACTGTACAGTGCTTTGATGCAACCTGTGTTGTTAAAAGCGCTATATAAATAAAAATGATTGATAAATCAGTAACACATCCCAATGTGTTTACAATACAAGGTATCACTCAAATAGGAAGTATTTGTCGCGAGAGGGGGGGGTCGTTTTTAACAGCAACGCTTAACGCAAAGAAATCCGACTACGCCACCCTAGGGATTATTCCCAGGGAACAATTATAATTGGACACAGGTTAGGATCCCTCATAAGAAGTTAGGCCAGACACTTGGGTAGCATATAAAAGTATAAAGTTTATTAATACATAAACTTTAAAATACGTGGGCAAAAAGAAAAAGCACCGCTTCAAAACAAAAAGAATACAAATACAGAAATAATCTAAGGTTGAGGCCCTAGAACAAAATCACATACATCCAGCAGGGCTGAGGCTTCCAGCGGCAAGAGGAGTTCGGTTTTTACGATGGCACACTTCCACACACACACCGGTGCACTCAGTTCATACTACTAAACACTCAGTGTTACACAGCATACCAAGAAGAACCGCCACCAGGAGAGAAATCCAACCACCCGTGGGACCCCAGCTCCTGCAATGAAGCAAAAACAAAATAAAATACAAAATTACAAAAACATCAACCTCAAAGTATAACAAACAATACATTTAAGCCACGCCGCACCACAGGGGTACAAACAAAAGAAAACAAAAAGACTTAAATCAAATACAAAATCGGGTTACATCCAAAAAGGTAAATTTAAACCAAACAATTCGACCAAGAAAAAGTAAATAAACTAAATTCACAGAATGAAATGGAACAAAACAAAAAGACAAGTGTAACGAATGGGAACAAGGGGGGGTAATCTTGAAAGTTACTCCCAGAAATAAAGAACACATAAATTCGAAGCGGGACTTAAAACCACATCCAATCCAGACCCGACCAGTCCCCTTTGAGGAGTTACTGATGGCAGCTTCCGCGTTGCAACCAGGATAATGTAACAGCATAAGATGAGTCCAAAAACACGCGTTTTCTGAAAGACGAACAAAAGAAAAGGGAGGATCCTACGCAAAAGGACAACAAATGTTAATTCGCGTCACGTGATTCCCCAAATTCAATTTTAACTATTGGTAGCACTTACCGTGAGAATATTACGCCGCAATAAATAGCTATGGGCACCGGTTTGTCACTCATGCCTTCCGCACACACACAGTGGGGTACAGGAAATCATGCCTATTTTGTGCGTAACAACATTATCTCCGCAAGCATGTTAACAGGTTAAAAAAACACCAGCTCGGAAGAATGCACATTACCTGAAAGGCGAACAGTCATCAGCTCCACTAACGCTGCAACAATGCAAATGAGACACTATAAATGGTACACAGGAACACTTTAAAACCCACATGTACTCAACGGGTCCTAAAAGGTATCTACCAGTTAAAATAGCGCGTGCTTACCTGCAGCTAGTCCACACAGACAATGAACACGGGCGGGAAAATCGGACGTGACGCACCCCGAGTGACAACCAATCCAGCCTTAAATTGACTGCCCAAGTCCCTGATAGGTGAAGACTACTATCAATCACTTAGTCCCGTCACATATTATAATTAATTAATGATCCAAATTGAATCACAACTAGAGGGATCAGCAGATACATTTAAATAAATATAACTAAAATCACGAAAGATTGGAGTCAGATAAAACTATGCATAAGGTCAGTACTACAATTGGAAATGCAAAAGATTAATAAATATCAGTGATTTTTAAAGAGACGCAAAGAAAAGGCCCTGTGAGGGATCACACCAGGTTTTAGAATTGTAAGGGCTCACACCAGCACAAACAAAGCTTAAAGGGGGAAAAAAATGCTTTTAATAAAGAGCCAAAAATATATATTAACACACAAAAATTATCAAATCAATAAGCAGGCCTTATAAAACAAAAATAACAGAAAAATACAGCAAACAGAAAAATACAGCAAACAGAAAAATACAGCAAACAGAAAAATACAGCAAACAGAAAAATACAGCAAACAGAAAAATACAGCAAACAGAAAAATACAGCAAACAGAAAAATACAGCAAACAGAAAAATCAGCAAACAGAAAACACCAACTCAAAGCCAACACCAACCAAAGCCCAAAATGACCAAAAGCACTTATATACAAACGGACTAATCCATTAGAAACAAGGAGGTAAACACAGGAAATCAATATTTTAAATACTTACATAAATCTAACAACAACAAATCATTTCATAACAAATAATTGCTTAGATAAATCATAAACGGAGAAAGAAATATAGCAAAAAGAAAAAAATAAGATTAACAAATAATTCAAGACAGTTGACCACATCAGCGCTCCCCTACAAGTTCCCAGCTGGATGGAACAAGCCGGCGGAACTAAAAAGAGCAGCCGTGGTGGCGGGTCTCCCTTTAAACTGCCGGACCTCACAAAGGAACAGCCGGTACCTCTGCCACTCTCCACACCACCCGCGACATGGTAACTTAACTCAAAGAAATATATATTAAACCAAATAAACACAGTAAACCAACTTGTGTGCACCCAAACGGTTAACTGCTTTAAAATAAATAAACTAACAAACTGTGTACGAGTCTTATTTCAAATAATAATAATGAACCATTTAAACAAAATAAATAAATATAGATTAGTGCAGTAGTGTATTGTGTATTTCTCACCCGATCGTTTAATGTGCGGCCACCACATGGGCCGTCACAGGCCCTAACCCTAACCCTAACCCTAAACCTAATTCTAACCATAAACACATACAGATACAATCAATTATCTTATATGTATTACATATGTACTCTAACTCTAACGCTTTCTTATCCATAAAACTAACCGTAACTCTAACCTTAACACTAACTCTAACCCTAACCCTAACCTTATACTTAACCTTAACCCTAACCCTAACCCTAGCCCTAGCTCTAGCCCTAGCCCTAACCCTTACCCTAAACCTAACCCTAACCATAACTCTAAATCTAACCCTAACTGTAAACCTAATTCTAACCCTAAACACATACAGATACAATCATTAATCTTATATTACATATGTACTCTACCTTTAACCTATACTATCCGTAACTTTAACCGTAACCCTAACTCTAACCCTGAGTCTAACCCTAACCCTAACCTTAAACCTAATTCTAACCTTAAACACACACAGATACAATCAAAAATTTTATTTGTATTACATACGTACTCTAACCCTATACTATCCCTAACCCTAACCCTAACCCTAACCTTAAACCTAATTCTAACCTTAAACACACACAGATACAATCAATAATCGTATTTGTATTACATACGTACTCTAACCCTATACTATCCCTAACCCTAACTCTAACCATAACCCTAACCGTAAACCTAATTCTAACCCTAAACACATACAGATGCAATCATTAATCTTAAATGTATTACATATGTACTCTAACTCTAACCCTATCCTAACCGTAACCCTAACCCTAACCCTAAGCCTAACCCTA